>NW_026725482.1:0-61696 GCF_029784015.1 Lycium ferocissimum
CAAACCCATCGCAAGACATAATACTATTAGACAACTACTCTCAATTGGAATTATCACAATTGACTACGTTAAGTCAAGAGATAATATGTCGGATCCACTAACTAAAGGACTAACTAGAGAGGCGGTTGAAAGATCATCGAGGAGAATGGGACTATGGCCGAGCACAAGTCATCGTGGCGGTAACTCTACCTAGAAGACTGGAGATCTAAAGATATAGGTTCAAAGAGATCAAACAAAGTCATTGATGACGGTTCAACATTGTCAAAATAAACTTTTTTTTGGTCCATTCTTATGATGAGACAATGTTCAGTACCGGGATAAAGCATTAAGGCTTTTTAATGGTTTTTAAGTTTGATACGGGGTATATCAAATAGTGTATCTGCGGGATGACACATTTAGGAATCATCTATGTAAGTGTGAAGTGTAAGCCGCTTCAAGGAGTACAGAAGGCTAATTCTCTATGCGCTTATGAACCGAACAATTGTTCATCTTGAAACGAACAAAATAATGAGAACCAAAGATCGTTAAGGGTTAATTGTGTGACATGTGATTGTCTAGGTATACACCAAAGCTCGAGGGTTCAAAAATATAAAATCTACCGATTGACCGAGTATATCCGACATATGTTCACTACGGAAAGTTTAAAGAGAAATCTACTTATCCAAATGCGATTAATCCTTGCTTACGAATCACACATTTTTTCATGTATGTTTTTCATACTATAATCATTCCCCATTCATGTGGGGGATTGTTGAATTTTTTGGAGTGTGAATGGGAAATGAGAAAAGGTACCTTTTGGAGTGCACCCAAAAGACACCTTTTGGATTGCACCTCTCCATCTCACCTTTTCATTGCCTATAAATTTAGAGGACTAGCCTTAGATTTTATATACATAAATCTGAATATTTTTCCTCTCGCATTCTCTCGGTGTTTTCAAAATAAAATTTAGTAAGTCGTGTGATTTGTTGCCGAATTTGCGTTTGACAAATGGTGGGTTTGAATCATACATTACGCCATCAACGGGTATATCCGTTTTATCCGAGAGCGTAATCCATAACTTAGTACTGGCCGAGGGATTAAATTTCTTAAGGACACATAGTGAATTCTGTGGACTCAGATATTTTCAGTTTTATGCATTTTACTTTTTTTAAAATTAACTCATGTTTCTGGTTTACTGGTTTTTAACATAGATTTACTAACATAACATACCCAGTGTAATCACATTGGCACATAACAATAAATCTTAATAGTAAAAAAAAAAAAAAGGGGGGGGGGGGGCACTATATGTACGAGAGATGAAAACAAATCACATAGGCACATAATAATAAATCACATAGCCTCAGATTTTATACACAAATATATGAATATTTTTCTCCCTCTAAACTGTTCTCTGCATCTATTTTCAAAATAAAATTTTAGCAGTGTCGTGTGATTTGTTGCCAAATTTGCGTTTGACGAAGTTAGTGGGGTTTGAGGTACCGCTAGGCCATCAACAAGTATATCCGTTTTATCCTGGGAGGAAGTAATCCATAACTTCGGGTACAGTGAGGGGATTAAATTTCTTAAGGACACATAGTGAATTCTGTGGACTCGGATATTTTCAGTTTTATGCATTTTACGTTTTTTAAGATTAACTCATGTTTCTGGTTTACTGGTTTTAAACATAGATTTACTAACATAACATACCCAGTGTAATATCACTGGCACATAACAACAAATCTTAATAGTAAAAAAAAAAAAAAAAAAAGGGGGCACTATATGTACAGAGATGAAAACAAATCACATAGGCGCATAAAAATAAATCTTCATAGTGAAAAGTGGCAGGATGTGTTATCACTACCACAAAAAAAAAAAGTGTAGCACATAATAATAAATCTCATAGTGAAAAGTTGCAGAATGTGTTATCACAACCACACACACACACACAAGAAAAAAAAAACTCGGATATTTTCAGTTTTATGCATTTTACGTTTTTTAAGATTAACTCATGTTTCTGGTTTCTTTGGTTTTAAACATAGATTTACTAACATAAATATGTAATATATTATCTGACCGGCACATAACAACAAATCTTAATAGTAAAAAAAAAAAAAAAAAAAAAAAGAGACTTATATGTACAGAAGAGATGAAAACAAATCACATAAGCACATAAAAAAATAAATCTTCATAGTGAAAAGTGGCAGGATGTGTTATCACTACCACAAAAAAAAAAAGTGTAGCACATAATAATAAATCTCATAGTGAAAAGTTGCAGAATGTGTTATCACAACCACACACACACACACAAGAAAAAAAAAATTGTACTTAACTGTCAAGAATGGGATTCGAACCCATGCCCTTTCGGACCAGTACCTGAAACTGGCGCCTTAGACCAACTCGGCCATCTTGACGTTTGAGAGCTGTCCTTAACTTTAGGTTTTGTTCTTTTCAACTTTCCAATTCGTATAAGTTTTTCTTTATTCGAGGGTCCAATTTGCAAAGTTGATCACCCCCATTTCTTAAAAATAAGAGTCTGAAATTCTGAATTCCCACATCTATGCTACTAATTATTTGCTTCACACCTTGGGAAAATAGCTCATCCAAATACCGTTTCCTCGAGTTTGAAGATTCAAGTCAAGTAAAGTCTTATACTTTGATTGAGTAATATTTGATTGATAGATAGATAATGACACTTCACAAATAAAAAATAACAAAAATAAATCCTACTTTATTCTTTCAAAAAAATAAAGAGAATAAACCTACAAAATACACTTGCATCTTCTACCTACCTACTCTTCCTTTATGTTTAAAACACACTTATTCATTTTTATTTAATTGGAATAGAATACCACAAGCGAACATAAGTATCTGATGCAAATGCAAGGAGCGTTTATGCTCCCTCAATTTCCGAAAAAAAAAAAAAGAAATAGCACTATTGCTCTCTTGTCAATCAAATTTTTTTTACTGCGATATTTCTTCTAAGTTTATGTTAATTTCATTTGAAAGTTAAGAAATCAATTTACAAATTTATATAAAATTAGATGTGATTACTCTTTGTATTTCAAATCTTGCCACCACTTTTGGGAGTAAAAGAGTCCTTTATTCGTAATCGGTTGACCATAATGGCACGCAACAAAGTTTTAAAAAGTTTGACATAAAAAAAAAAAAAAAAAAAATAAAGAAAAAAAAGCCTTTCTTTTTAACTTTTTTTTTTTTCTTTCCCAAAATTAGCGGGCTAAAGTATGTGAAACCCAAACTCGAAGGCGGTTAAGTGCATTAACCCATAATATGAAGATGGATCAACAAAATTGGGGAGGTATATAAAGCGGGTTGAGAGTTGAGAAGCAAGAACACCACAGAGAGAAATCGAATGGAATCATCATCAGGGCAATGGCTAGAAAAAGCGTTACTTGAGCTATGTAACAAAATTGAAACGGGTCTTGATTTAGATGCTGACATTATATCTGGTCTTGTTTCTTATTGTGAGCTTGCTCCTCCTCTCGATGCTAAAGAATATCTCGATGTAATTTTCCTCTATCTCTATGGTCTTCTTGATTACAATTTTGATGAGCATATTGTAGAAAGTCCATAATTCAGGATTTGAGGGTAGGGGTTTATGGATTGCAGTCATACACATTTTAAGATCAAGGGCTAATTTATCTCTTCGTATATATTTATTCCACTGTTACGCTTTTTTAATTTGTGCTAGTTACGACTATATTTATTCCACTGTTACACTTTTTATATTATTTTGCCATGACTTTTTATACTGATTTGAGTTCTTGTCGGCACGTCTTTGGTCTACCTAAACAACCTCTACCCCCACAGTTAGAAGCAGAGTCTCATCTTTGTCATTCTCCCTAAACCCCACTTTGTGGAATTACACTGGCTATGTTGTTGTTGTGTTACACATTGAAGACTTTATTGGACATCCTGTGAGAATTTGCTTTCTTGTTTTGATTTGTGATGAACTTAGTGTTATCTTGTTAGTTATTACTCCTCCCGTCCCAAAATAAGTGCCCCTTTAGCTCATTTAACGCCCAATCGCCCATTAAGAAAAACAATAAATACAAGGTATAGTTTACTAAGTTACCCCTACTAATTAGATGTTTCTTGAGAATTAAGCATTATTAAGAAGTAATTCTTTAATATAAGGGTATAATTGGAAACAATTACTATTTTTTGTCTTGAATTCCTAAAGCCATTTTTTTTTGCGCTAAAGTGCACTTGTTTTGGGATGGAGGGGGTATCTTTTTTATTTTCTTATCTTTTCTGTTTCTGGTTCTGTTTAGAATTTAGGCTAAGTTACTTTTTCATGATTGCTTGGTATAGCTGTTTAGGTTTGTTAGTTACATTAGATTGGTTCAGCTTCTCTAAACGTGTTACTCAAAAGTATCGACTTTGACACTTTAGTTTCAAATGATAAGTACTTGGTGATTGAGAAAACTGCAGACTCCCTTATAATTCACTTGAAACTCATAAATGAGGAGGCAATACAGAAATTTTGAGATTCTACATCCATCGCCATTCTAGATGGATAATGAAAACTATATGGTACATACTTCTGCATTTTATCCAGCAAGAATGCAAATAAATTTGTAACTTGCACCTCCTTTTGTTTTTTTTTGTGGCGGTGAAGCGACTTAAGTCCTTATGTTGTGCTTGTGTACCAATGTACCTATTAGGATTATATGCTTATATGTTCTTGTAGATTCTTTTGAACACTATTGTTATTGCTCTTCTCAATCTTTTGATGTTTTATTTGCTTTAATGAAATCTGAGAATGCTTTATGTAAAGGTCATCTGAAAAACTTACTAAAATTTACTTTTTAAGGTTGACATAATTGTACAAAGAAATGAACAAAAAAGTTAGTGTTTTGGCCTGATCAGTGTTGTCAATCCTCACTTAAACACTGAAACTAGGTGCAATGCAAGTTGGGTGCTTTGCATCTATCAGGTAAGGTTTCTGATCCAATTTAGAAAGAAAAAAAAAGATGGTGCGTTTCATTGCAGGCGCCAAGGCGCCGACTGTGCGTCTTAGCAAAAACCATTCAACTAACTGCTTCGTTAAGTTAAATTTATGAGGCCCATGGGCTGTGTCCTTAAAGAGTAAAGAGTTGGCACTGAACTAATCCATTTTGTCCCGAAAACAAAAAAGAAAAAGACAGTAGCATTTTGGTACAGTGGTAAATAAGCTGGCTGTGTTTCTCAGCAAGGACCATGCAGTAACTGCTTTATTAAGTTAAATTTATGATGGCCATTGGCTCAGTGTTGAAGAGGTGGTACTAAATAATAGATAGAGCTGGCAAAACAAACTGTTAAACAATGAATATGGAAGTATTGTTGGTGATTTTGGTGTACAAAATTAGAAATTTAGCTAAGAAGTGTTTTTGGAAAATGATTTTTGAACTTGATTGTCATTGTTTTTCCTTGACATGGAGCCTTGGTGCAATGGCAAGATTTGCCGTCATGTAACCAGGAGGTCATGGGTTTTAGCAGTGGATATAGCCTTTTGTAGAAATGTAAGATAAGGCTACGTACAATAGCCCCAATGTGTCTTGGTGTTTCCTCGGAATCCTCTCTGTGAGAGCTTAAGGCACCGTGCTGCCCTTTATTGACATTGATTAACTTCGAAAGTTTCACTGGATTGTATTCTTTCTCAATTCATTTGCTCATATAATTTTGTTTCTGCTTAAAGATACTTTATCTTTACATTATATATTTTAGTTTTTTCTTCATTACCTCCTTTTTCATCAATGCGGAGGTTGGTACTGCGCTTAAAGGCTAAAGCCCCAGCACATCTTGACGCTTTTCGTCTGTAACAGCACTATATGAATATTTCTGAGTAATAAAACAGTTATAAGCTCTTCTCAACATTTTGACATTTGTGAATATTTGCTTTTACTTGGCCGCTAAAATCCCATGTTCCAGCATTATGGCTATTTCTCTACGCATCTATATCCTGAAGACAGCAGTCAAATTATGTACAATGATTCCAAGAGGTGCTGCCCCGATTCTTTCTGCTATCTGAGTCTCGTTCTGCTGAAATTTTTAGTTGTTGGGATGATGAAAAGTCAAATGGCCTCAGTTCATGTTCACTCCTCTTCAATCAGAATAGATATCAAGCCATTTTAATGATTTAATCATTTATCAGATTGATGCCTAATGAAAAAGAGCTTCTTTGACGTGTCTTTCTATTTTAGCATTCCCTTCCTCCAGTTAGAAAGTGATAGACTACCTTTTCATTTGGTAGTTGAAAATGATCCTAATTGGGATCTTTCTAAGACCTTTATCGCATTGATACTTGTTATTGGTTATTAAATCTTGATTTCATGTATTAGCACATGGTAAAATTTGTAAGATCTTCTCTGCAGATGGCCATGCAATTAAGATTATGTTTGGTCCTTTTTCTTATTGGTACCATTTGACTGTTGTTGGTGCATTTACTGACATCTTTTCTTTCTATAGAATATCATAGGTCAGGAAGCTGGAAAAAGTGTGACAGATGAGTATTTGAGACGGAGAGGTCATTCAGATACTACTCAAGGTACTTCTGCTTCCAAATTGCAAGCATATGTAAAGCCCCCTTCAGGTGATAGTCTGACAGCTGGAACTAAAAAACAAGTGCGAGCACCGAAAGAAAGTAAATCCTTGAGTAAGCAGGAAAGTCAGAGCACAGCTGAGACATCAAATGGACGAAACGGACAGCGAGGAAGTCAAGGAAACTCTACAAAAACAACTGTGCCTCAACCCCAAGCAAGTCAAAGAAACTCTAGAAAGAAAAAATCTGACAAAGTTATTTCTCTTGCTGAGGCTGCAAAAGGGTCCATCATATTTCAACAGGGGAAGCCATGCTCATGCCAAGCCCGTCGACACAGGCTAATAAGCAATTGTTTATCTTGTGGAAAGATAGTCTGTGAACAGGAAGGTGAAGGGCCTTGTAACTTTTGTGGTGCACTTGTGCTAAAGGAAGGAAGCTCGTATGCTGGATTAGATGAAGGTCCAGTTCCAATTTCTGATGCTGAAGAAGTAGCTGAAGCCTATGCGAAGAGGCTAGTTGAATATGATAGGAACTCTGCAGCGCGTACGACTGTTATTGATGACCAAAGTGACTACTATGAGATTGAGGGAAATAGCTGGTTGTCAAAGGAGGTATGCAGTTTTACTGTTCGTGAGAGCATTTCACTTTGCAAGACTTGGCTTCTATTATGGCACTGACTTATGTTCGTGATCCTTCTTTTCCTCCCTTTTAACAGGAAAAGGGACTTCTGAGGAAAAAGAAAGAGGAGATAGAAGAGGCTGAACGTGCGAAACGAAATAGAGTCACAATGACATTTGACCTAGTTGGCCGCAAGGTTTTTCTTTCATTGCTATCAAGGAGGATGTGCTTGCTCGCATCTTATTCCTTCTCTCTTTTGTCCTGTTACTTCGTTCTTTCTTTTTTTCTGTGTTCTATGTCTTTACCGTGGAGGGTGGGAAAGTGGTTCATATCTTCTTGTTCGTTTGTGAGTATCGTTAGTCTTCCCTTTTCAATCATCAAGATAAACTAGTGTCTTCTTTTGGCTTTTGACTGTTGATTCCTTATCATTTCTTTATGTAAGTGTGCTTCAGCATAGCTCATCATTTATTACCATGTTGATAGAGATAGGATATCCAAAATCTGGCTTGTCTTTAATCAAATTACAATGTGAGCTTCAAAGCCCAAATCAAAATATCATATTGTAATTGGTCACAAGTTGCTTTGGAGTATTGATCCATTATCACGACAATTGGTGCTCATGCAATTTTCATCATCTGCTCTTTGATAGTCTAAAAAGAGTTGGAAATTCCTTCGACCTCACTTCTTTTGTCTTCCCCAGTTTCTGACTGTCTGTGCGATTCAATAGTCACTTTTTGCAGTGTTATTACTTTCTTGTATTTCAGGAGCACTTTCAGATGATCTAACACGTCAACAATGTACACGTTCTTTTTTGCGTATTTGATTCATTGAAAATTTTAGTTGGGAAGGCATTGTTTATTGTGTATTCTTCTTTAAGCATGGGCGTTAGGGTTACAGTTCTCTTATTTTTTTGGTTCTTTTTGGTGGAGAAGTGTTAGTCCTGTAACTTTTTTGTAATAACATGAAGAATGCCTGCTCGTTGCTTTTAAATTTATATATCTTAACTAGAATACCTTCTTTGATCTACATTCTGCAGGTTCTTGTAAATAAAGACGAGGCAACTGAAGAACTACAGAAAGGAATTCTATCCAGACCAGCAGATAAAAAGGAAGCAACCCGCATTAAACCTAGTCCAAACCTGAAGGTACAACCTGTCTTTGTGGATCCAGGTCCCAGGAAAACTCCCAAGGAGAAGAATAATAAGAAAGGCCCGAGAAATGGCTTGTGCTTGGAGATTACTGGGAGAGTGCAACATGATACCAGTGAACACTCACGTTTGATAGTAGAGGGCAAACTACATGGATCTTCGAATAGCAAATCGTGGCATGAGCCATCTGTTAATAGGGCAGTTGGTACTTCAGATGACTCTGAATGTACTTTAGATTACAATTGAGAAGTATATAGGTGGCCAATATAGGATTCCTCATCCCCACACCTCCAAACATGCTGTCTTTAGAGATAATTGCTCAAGATGTCAACTGAGCTTTTGCTTTTTCCCATTTTTCTGCCGTTAGGGGCGGATGGTGTTACTCCTATAAACTTGCTATTTAAGTCCTGATTTATAAAGAAAAAAGGTCCTCTGCAAATATTTGTTCGGGCAGATCTAATGTCGAATGAACTTAGTTGTAATCGGTGTAACTGTGTTCAAAGTTCATGCTTCATAATGTTGATGGATGCAGGCACAAGTTGGGAAGATGCTATAGGTCACTTGGAAGCTTCCTATGCATACAAGAAAGCTGTGTCTTAAAATGGATTTTTTTTTTTTTTACTCTATGGTTTGTGCATGTTTTGTTCGTTGAGATTGCCAAATGAGGATGATAATTCGCATTATTGTTACTATTTTTTTGCCTGAATATCTTGTGAAAGGAAAGCTATCACCTGCATTTAGATGGTCCGGTCCAGCCCAGCCAAGTTTCTTCTCTGTATGATTTCTTAAGAAAGGGACATTAGTTTATTTGGTTTAAATTCGTAAATGGTATTTGACTGATCAAATATAATTGAAACTGATTCAGGTTATTAATAAGAATGCTAGATAACATTAAAATAGACTAACAGATATATGAAATATATAGTTAATGGTTGTTAGCCAAAAGTGACTCTTTTTATGGCGACTAATTCTAAGATTGGCTCATAAAAATACTAGGCATAATCTAGTAAAATCTAAACCAAATTGTGTTAATTAAAATGACAAAAAAAAAAAATTGTTTGACAAGAAGTGAAACCTTTTATAGAAAGCAAACACAAGGTAAGCAATGGAAGTCATTTTCCTCCAAATTGAATTCTATCCATAAGTAATGAAAGTCATTATCCTTCCTTTAGGGGAAAATACTTTTCTTAACAAAAAAAAAAAAATCTTCAATAATTCAAGGAACGACGAACTGGAAAATATATGATCAAGAAAAAAAAAAAATTAGGCAAACATTTTATTTCATACCAAATTGTTTTAATATTTTTTCACTTTTCAAACCGGTATAGAAAAATAAATACTCCCTCCGGATAAAAAAAAGAGTCTATTTAGCTATTTGCACAATCCTTAAGAAAAAACTAACTCCTAGACAAAAATAGGTAATTTGACTAAACTATCCCTAATTAAATAGACATTGAGATTTGATCATATAACATTTAATAGGGGCAAATTTGGAAAAATAAGATTTAATAAGTGAATATATTTTTTAATAAAAAAAAAAAGGCTAAGTGAACACTTTTTTTTTATTCGGAGAGAGTACAATACAGAATCTGAAAATAAATGCTCCTACTCAACAATGAATCCCATCCTTTGGTATATTCGATTCTTTTTCTTTATAAAGCCGTAGTCTAGTAAAAACCGAGGACTTAAATAACAAGCAACTCCCTGTTTATTGAAAACATCGGATTTGTCTTTGTAACTAATGTCCAATGTTTTATACTTCAAACACGTTTCTCACGAACTAAAATCCTGTCCCTTGTCTCCTTTCTTTTTCTTCAGAACCAAATAACAAACAACATCCACTTATTACTGTAATATTCGATCAAATACTTACTTTCTACTGTTTTACTTCATCGTCATTAATCCAACAAATGCTTTGATCCTATTGGAACCGCAAGATTCCTGTTTTCTGAGATCCGTAAGATTTCTATTTTCAATTAGTGTTCCTTATGCTGATTTCTGTTTTTTTTTTTTTTTTTCTTGTGTTCTTTTTGGTGTAATACGATATATATTATTCATTTGCTGAGTTTAATTGGTGCGTATTTAGTGAATTATGAATTATTCAGTCAATTATTGCAAGAAAATTATGTTTACTATGTAATAGTTGTTTCGTAGTATTTCAGGAATCTTTTGTGATCTTTATGTGAATGTTGCTATTGAGATCTTTATGTAGTTCAGATATAAAAGAATCAACTCTTATTTCTTAATTTATCTATGAAGTTGGATGATGAATACCTCAGAAGTAGAATTATGTAGTGCTAGTATTTAATTGTATGTACTAAACTGGAACCTCTGCTTTTGCTCCTCTCCCCTTGAGAATTACTTAGTTACTTTAACATTTACCTATTAAAATTGCAAAGAAAGCACATTCGCTCATTTTTTTTTATATCTTCTTACTTGTAACTATAAGGACTTTTGTTGTCTTGAGAACTTGCAAGTGCTTGCATAATTAGGTTTACCGCTTAGCAATGTTGAGGGAGTTAGAGGAAGGGTGACAGTTGCTTGGTAAAAATTTGGATCATTGTTCTTCTATAAACGCGTATATTGAATAACCAAAAAGTACTGAGATTAGCAAGATGTCACATATTTATTGAGGGCAGAAGGTGTAGGCTGCACGCAGCATTAAATTTCAATGACTGATAACACTTTTCACCTTAAAATGCAATGGAAGTTTAAGCTTGTGAACTTAAAGTCTTATACCTTGATTACATTATTGTTAAACAAGCGTATAAGAAAACAAGATGAATATTGGAAACCTATGAGAATCACTTGTCACCTGATCATATTTCTCAAACCAAAATGTGTTACTTAATATGAGGGTAGTCAACAGCATCTTCATCTACACACGCAATGGTACCGTCCATGATAACGATTGAACGTTATTTCTTTAATTGTTTCTTTGTCATCTGAAATCTGGCATTACAATTCTAGGTCAATCATGGCAATAAAAGGAAATCCAGGAGATAACAGAAGCAGAGGCCCTGTGTCAATATTTGTTGTAGTTGGTATTTGTTGTTTTTTCTATCTTATTGGAGTATGGCAAAGAAGTGGTTTCGGGAAGGGAGATAGCATAGCTCAGCAGATAACAAAGAAGGCAGAGGACTGCAGCATCCTCTCCAATCTAGAATATGAAACTCATCATGGTGATCAAAGCGGTATGGTTGATGATCCCAAACTGGAAGTCAAGCATTTTGAACCTTGTGATGAGCAATATGTTGATTATACACCGTGTCATGATCAAATGCGAGCAATGACATTTCCTAGAGAAAATATGAACTATAGGGAGAGACATTGTCCTCCAGAGGAAGAGAAGATGCATTGTCTTATTCCAGCCCCAAAAGGTTATATAACTCCTTTTCCATGGCCAAAGAGTCGTGACTATGTACCTTTTGCAAATGCGCCACATAAAAGTTTAACAGTTGAGAAGGCAGTGCAAAACTGGGTCCAATATGAAGGTGATTTACTTAGATTTCCAGGTGGCGGAACTCAGTTCCCACGCGGGGCAGATGCGTATATTGACCAGCTTGCTTCTGTGATCCCAATGGACAATGGTACAGTTCGAACTGCATTGGATACCGGATGTGGGGTGAGTAGAAACTTGTCAAAGCTTGTCAATATGTTCTGATTTTTTTCTTTTAATGAAGTAATTTCTTTGAAAGGCGTCAAGGAGATGCAAAAAGAAATATGTTAGCTCCATTACAAGAGAAGGCTATGCTATGACGAGGCAACAAAATAGATTAAGCAGACATCCAGCTTTAAGGGAGATTTCAAGTTACTACATAAAATTAATATATTCTGATCTTCTTACTAGCTGTCTTTACTGCTCTGAAAATCTTCATGCGCTTAGTCTCGCTACAGATGATTTAACTGCTGGTTTTACTTTGCACTATATATCCGGTAGTTGTACTCCTTTTGGATGAGTGCTTTACCTTTGCAACATTAGTTGAGATACATTTTCATGAAAGCTGGTAGTTTGCATCACTTTCTTGGTTTCCTCTTTCTGTGCGAGGTTAAAGATTTTACTTTTGTTGTTGTCGCCATCATAAGTATGTTTGTATCCAAACTCTATCTCTTTGTGTTTGATGAATGGCATATGGCATCTTAGGTTGCTAGTTGGGGTGCATATCTTTTCAAGAAGAACGTTATAGCCATGTCATTCGCACCAAGAGACTCACATGAAGCTCAAGTCCAATTTGCTTTGGAAAGAGGCGTACCAGCAGTTATTGGTGTACTTGGAACCATAAAATTGCCATTTCCATCAAGGGCGTTTGATATGGCTCATTGTTCACGTTGTTTGATTCAATGGGCTGCAAATGGTAAGCATCTTTTTTTTTTCCTGGATCTTTTGTTTTTGCAATTTTAATCTATCTAGAAGTCTGACAAAGCAGGGGATTGCTCCAGTAGAGATATCCCAACCTATCTTATTGGACATATGTGTTTTTGATTTAGTATTTACAGCCCTTCTTTTGATGTGTATATGATACCTTGGACGATACAGCTAGTTCAGATTAAGACTTAGATCTGGTATTTGTGGATCTTTTCCGTTTGGTGAAAGACTTATATGTTAGCCTAGGGTAAATATGATATTCGGAGAACCTCTACTTCTAGAAGAAACCCTTATTTACCTTGAAAGACGAATAATTTAATGTTAGAACAAAATAGACCCGAATAGAGCAGAATGGATATGCAATATTCATATAGCTGACCCCAACTAGTTTGAGATTATCCAGAATAAGTTTATTGATTGATATGATACCTTGGCTTTGGGAGCAGGAGTTGTAAGAAAAATAATCAACTTAGATCAAATTATTACCCAAAAAAGATATGCTCAACACAAGCTTTTATTTGGCAGATTTTTCTTGTATTTGTGATACAGGTTCTCCTGGTAATTCTGCAACCATTCTCTAGCACCAATTGCCATCCCAGGATAACCCTAGATTGAGTTTTCCTTTCCATTTTGGATTGCAAAAATGATTTCCACTTTAAACTTTCAAATGAAAACTTTGTCCTATGCTAATAAGCCCATATGTTTCTTTAATTAAAGAATACACGGTCTTTAGTCTCATTTTATAAACCTTGCAAGTCAAAATAAGACATTTTACTTGTCATCTTTATACTTGTACGTGCATCTAAACATACATGTATCAAGTCAAATACTTTAATAACGCGCATCTACATGCAAAGCATGTATTTCTTTTTCCGTTTTGGCAGTTTCCCTGGTGTTCGAGAAAGAACTTGAGGAATAAGGCATGTGTCTTTTGTTCTGTTAAGTGTTATTCAGAGAAGATAGTGCATGCAGAAGCAAATGAGGACTGGAAAATTACTCTGTTGGCTGTTTCCGTATGTCGGAACTTTTTTAATTACGTTCTTCCTTCAGTTATTTTTTCTTACTTCTGAACTACTCTTTTTAGGTGGACTGTATATGATGGAAGTGGATCGAGTTCTAAGACCAGGAGGGTATTGGATACTTTCAGGTCCTCCCATCAACTGGCGGACTAATAATCAAGCTTGGCAACGACCTAAAGAGGAGCTGGAGGAGGAACAAAGAATGATTGAAGATATAGCTGAACTTCTCTGCTGGGAAAAGAAGTATGAGAAAGGTGAGATAGCTATATGGAGAAAACGAGTAAACTATGAGTACTGCAGTGAACGAGATTCTCGTGTAAATCTATGTGACCACTCGAATTCAGAAAATGTCTGGTAACTTCTTGCACCTTATAATCTTATTCATCCGAACATTTCAATTCTCAAATGGCAAACAAATGAGGATTTTCTTCTTCCTTGTTGTTTTTATTCAGTGGATGCACAAAGCTGTTATTGGCTAGTGTAATAGAAGTTATAGAGGAGTGCATTCATGATTTTTGTCAGTCTCTTTAGTTCAGTCGTTACTCTTAAGGTTTTGAGTGGCAGTGCTGATTGATTACGTTGCAATATGTTTAGTAGTCAGAAGGGATGCTAACTAACAGCTGATTTCTTGTAATATATTAATCCTTGCATTTTGTTGCCATGTCCCATGTCTTTCTTCTTCTATGGCCAGGCATGTTTTATACCTACAAGCACTTGCCGTTCCATGCCAAAATCGTTTCTTTCCCTTCTTTTAGTGATTATGAGATGTTGAAAACAACAAAATGTTTGTTTAATGGCCTCTTATGAAATATGCGTGCACCAATACTTCATTAAAAGTACTGAATAGCATTACTTTTTTTAAATAAATGGAATCTGGCGATTTTGAGTTGTCTACGGCTTTGGTGATAAAAGTTTTGGTTTCCATCTGATTACATGATATTAAACCAATATATAGGTATAAGAAGATGGAGGCATGTGTAACTCTGTATCCTGAAATAACCAATTCGGACGAAGTTGCTGGTGGAGAGCTCATGCCATTTCCGGAGAGACTTAATGCTATTTCTCCAAGAATAGCAAGTGGATCTCTTCCTGGAGTCTCTGTTGAATCATTCCAGGAGGACAACAAGTTGTGGAAGAAGCATGTGAAAGCTTATAAGAGAGTTAACAAGCTCCTTGCCACTAGGAGGTATCACAATATACTAGATATGAATGCTGGCCTTGGAAGTTTTGCTGCAGCACTAGAATCATCTAAGCTATGGGTCATGAATGTTATGCCAACTATAGCTGAAAGGGACACTCTTGGTGTAATATATGATCGAGGCCTGATTGGCATATACCATGACTGGTAACTATATGAAGCTCCTCATCTTTTCTCATTGCTCTCTAGCATCAGTTCCTCCTCCTTTTTATTAATTTTTCTGGACACTAAGTTGTAAAAGAATAAGTAAAGATAAAAATGTTGTGGAAACAGGAATTTGTTACAATTCATTGGTTCCTTTTCCTTTGTCTTTTTATTTTGTTGGAGTTGCATCAGATACTGTCCTAGTTTAAATTCTTAGACATATATTTAGCAAGCAGATTAGCTTCTCTATCCGTGACTATGCATAGGTTAAAGTTGTTAAATAATAATAACTGCTTTTTCGCTTCTTATTTCGCTTCTTATATGTTCCCCACTCACTTGTCATTGAAACAAAGGCCTTGCATCTTCCAGTTAATGATGGTGTAATTGCAGTTCCTTTTGATTTTACTCGTTGAGTAGTTACTGCTTGTTGACATATGACGTATAGGAGGATGCATCTTCTTTGCATGTCCCACAAATATAAACATAACAATTTACTTGGAAGATAGGACCATAGGATACTATAAGGACCTGTTGAGCACAGAATGGATAGAGCTTTATATTTGTATGGCCATGTCACGCTGACAAAAGCAGAACAAAGATACCAAATAGCTGGTTAAACACCTCAGCCAGCACGCGATTGAACCTGTTACTGCATAACATTAGTCAGTACATGCCCTTTGTAGTGATTTTGGGACGAGGAATATGGGACGAGGAATATAGATTTGCCCAGAGTGGGGAAGGCAAATGCAACTAGCTTTGCATATTGATATACATGTGTAGTTTTCTTTCCGGACTATATCGAATGGTATTAGTCTAGTTTGAGTGTTTGGCCTTCAATCGTATCACTACTTTATATGGTCCTTCCATATAACATCGAATATACTATTTCAGCCAATCCTTCACTGTTGGTGCTGATGTTTTTAATTTTTTATGTTATATTTTTCTTTTTTAAGGGATCTTGAGCTTTCCTTATTTTTTCTTGAGTTGCAAGTCTCTTGTTGTTTGTGTCATCTTTCCAAATTCTAAATTCAGGTGTGAAGCGTTCTCTACCTACCCTCGGGCATTTGACCTTATTCATGCAAACGGGATCTTCAGCTTATATAAGGACAAGTAAGTTCTTCAGACTCCACTTGATCTGTAGAAGCTAGAACATTTCAATTTAGCATCTGTGAATAGTCTGTCATGGAGACAACTTCTTACAGTAGGACGCCACCATCTATATAGAAAGTAGATGATACAGTTAGATCTTGCTAATAATTTCAGTAATCAGGATCGTGATAAAAAAGTTTCAGTAATCAGAAAATAGAGAACGTCTAATCGACGTGCGCATAGAGTTAGATCTTGTTAAACTTTCTGGTCATGCCTCTACTGCTACTGCTCCTGAGTTGCTTTACTTGCAGATGTGATGCTGAAGACATTCTACTAGAGATGGACAGGATTCTTAGACCAGAAGGCACAGTTATATTCCGAGATCATGCAGATATTCTTGGCCAAGTAAAAAGAATTGCAGCTGGTATGAGGTGGAAAACAAAAATGGTGGATCATGAGGATGGCCCTCTTATCCCGGAAAAAGTATTGTTTGCTGTCAAAAGATACTGGGTTGTTGGAGATAACAACTCAACCGTCTTACGGTGAATGGACAAGGCAGCTTATTTCGCAGACAGTTAGCAATCTGGTTCTTGGCCAGAGTTAGTATTATTCTTTTCCTGCGGGAGGTCAGAGTTGACAACAACAGGCAGCGATCTCTGCTGTTTGTCATGGTAACTTTTTTTATTCTTCTTACTTAGTGGTTGCCGGTAAGAAAAGATTTTAGATCTCTTACGCCTTGTTGGTTGTTTCTTGAAGGGCTTCATTTTGATCTCTGTGTAGTATTATTATCATTACTAAATTTTTTTCTTGTTTTACTTTGCTATATACCATGTATTATAACAGTTCATAAATTCCAGCTGAGCAGAATGAGTTATGGCTGGGAATCTCTTTACTTTCTAATGTCCTATTCTACGAGAATATCTAACGGATTGTGATCTTCAGTGAAACAGTTTATTACAGAACTAGACGTGGGCCAAAACACAGCGTCTAGGAAAACACAGAAATCAGCTGATTACAAAATGGAGGTTTATCTGAAGATGGATTTAGTAAATGTAATCTCACCCTGGCAGGGTTACTGTCATTGTTGAAACAGTTGAAAGCCAAATGATTTTCTGAATAAGATGTTACTGAATTCTGGTAGCTTTTCAAGTCTGAGTATTTTACTAACTGAAAGAAGTGGAACTCAAGAAATAGCTCTAAATATGCAACCATCTCTCCATTTTATGTTGCTGTACTTGCCAAGTACTACTTGGTAATCCAACTAGTTATGTACCCGACCAGATTTCCACAAATCAGTCTGTAAAATTGAAAAGCATCAAAATTCATTATGGTGTGGATCGTGTTATCTTGAGACCCTATTGGAGGCTCACTTGGATGAGTCGTGGCCCTTTGTCTTTGTTATGAGTTTTCTTTTGAACCTCTTGTTATCTGATGCCAATTCCATAATTCCCGCTGCGTTATGACTGTCAAAAACTGCTAACTGTTAGGTGTAGAATGGAGGATCTTTTTAGTCGAAAGAACATCTGAGGTACTGTAAAGTCTCTGCAATTTATCGTGTTAGATTTGGTGAGAGATTACAAGGCTGTCAATATTAGGCTTCTCCAAACATGTAGGATCCACTATCTTAAAGCTAAAGGACCGCCCTCGCCCCTCCCCCACAAGCCCACAAAACCCAAAATTCTGCACTGTTCCCTCATGTTTCCATGAAAAGCCAATGTTATAAAGGAGTGCATAAAGAATCAATAGAAAACAGAACTACTTCAATCAGAATTTCATCCTATGACTTCCAATGTTTTTTACTTCTGCTTCTTAAAGTAAGCCTCCCTCCAGAATATTTTGACACCTTTGTATATGTTGCCAAGCTGCTTTCTATGAACCAATTTGATCGGTACTTCTGAAGATATTAATACATACATACCCTCTCGAACTATAATTTCTTCTAACTCAAAATTTCTTTAACTTTTCGGAAGAAAAGACATTTGCTTCCATGGCAGCCGATGATAATACATCTGGGCTTCGTGTTGCATCATTTTCTTGTTACC
Organism: Lycium ferocissimum; assembly: GCF_029784015.1. Classification (NCBI taxonomy): domain Eukaryota; kingdom Viridiplantae; phylum Streptophyta; class Magnoliopsida; order Solanales; family Solanaceae; genus Lycium; species Lycium ferocissimum. Next base: position 18,144 of record NW_026725482.1, read on the forward strand.
TCAGCAACCCTGAGGAGAGCTTCGTACACAAACTTAATGGGGGTGCAGTTGAACCTGCTTTTATTTCAACCCCTGAGACCCCATCTTCTGTAACTAAAGTAAAATCTGCTGCTAAGGCAGCTACTGCAAAGCCACCCTCAAACAGCACCAAAGATAACCTTGCGAATCTTCGCGTGGAGTCTTTATCTTCTTATCTCAAAACTGGGGAAGACAACGTCGTGTTTAAGGCTTCAGGAGCTACAGTTCAAGATCCCACTATTGCTTTTGTATTTCCTCAACAGGCTTCGTTTCGTAACACAAAGCAACTGGAACAAAGCAAGTCCAAAGATGGGGAGATTAGCATATTTGGTGCTGACAAGTACTTCAACATGCAACTGGATTATGGAGCTGCCCCTCCAGCTGGGGTGAAGTATACGGGGAAACTAAACAAAGGGACGATAGATCTGCCCCATCTGAAACACAATTCCCAGTCAGGAACTCCGAGCAATTGGTCTGAGTCAAGCAGCTGGAATAGCCAAAATGCACTGTTACGAAATATTCCGCGAAATGTTTATCAGACAAAGCAGAAGAAGATGACAAGAATGGGATGTTTGCCCACTTTTGGATGCCAACCTTGTTTGGACAAGAAAGCAGTCTTTGTGGATGAAAGCATTGAAGAACGCAGAAAGTCATTGGAAGTGTTTGGCTCTGGCAAAATGGGAAAAGGAGATGTAGCAGTGAACTTAGAGAGGAAACTCTCCATGTTAACTTGGGATGCCATACCTAAAGCCCAAAACCTCCCTACAACCACCAATGGAAGAAGTAGCACGGTCTGTGATGACATGGCTAGCGATGCTAGCTCAGATTTATTCGAAATTGAGAATATATCCAGCAGTGGATATGGACTTGTGAATGCACAAACATCAGGTGATTATATGTCTAGCAGCTGCATGTCTCCAACAACTTTGTATGCACCAAGCGAGGCCAGCATTGAGTGGAGCGTTGTCACTGCCAGTGCAGCTGATTACTCGTCAGTTATCTCAGACTATGATGAGAAGAACTTTGGGATTAGTGGTTACACAAGTTCAAGAAACGCAGCCAATAGAACCACCAAAACCAAGAATCCAGTAGGTAAAGAGGTGCAGAAAACGCAGCCCAGTACTGGGCTTTTAGGTTGCAAGAGCCACAAATCAGTAAATGTGGCTGAAACTGTGCATAGGACTTGTGAGAAAGCAAAACAAAGATGATTTTTCCTTTTAGTTCAGTAAATTCGTGAGAATAATATTTTTTCTTATTATGAAAGAGTGTAAAGCTTAATGGTTTAGTTGGACCTGTACTTTGTACAATCTTAGCTTAATCACCATCCTCTTGTCTTTAATAAAAGAAAATGTTCGTATTATTGTAGCTAATTTGTCTTCCTTTCAACTGCTATTCAGCTCCTACTTATCTTGTCATCAGTAAAGCTGTATATCAGTGTGCCACAACAGCCTTCCTACATAAAAGCATATAACTTTTCTCCCCAAGGCAATAAAGACTAGTTTAAACCACAAAACAATTAACCATAGGCCAACTTTTGTGACAAAATAAGATTTTTTTATATGTTTCTCCTGATTCCATAGTTTGTGTTCATCAGTATTTGAGCATCTATATTGAAACCAAGCTACTTTCCAAAAGACATGTTTGCCTCACTTAAGAGTCATCAAATCCAAATATCAGAGTCGGCATGCACCCATTTTCAACCCAAAAAGGCCCTACATAAACAGAATCTTGCTTCAAATTGAGATAACACATTTGGACTTTAAACTGATGCCCTCAAGTGATGCTGTCTGCCTTGTTCGTCGACAAAGTTTTATTATTGTTAAAATATTTGAAATGTTTTTCTTGTATATCCGACCAAGTTGGTTGGATGAGTGCGACCATGCCACTCCAAAACTAGTTAGAATATTCGACTTGAACTGTTTTATATGTATCAGGTGCACTTCTCAAGTTTATCTAACTATTTTATTCATGGTAAGAGTTTTAGTACAAATATGTAAAACTACAGTAGTATTGTTGAGATCCTAGCTAATATTGCTTTCACAATTTGAATAGTTGTAACTGAAATAACGGGTATATAAATAAGTAATTAAAATTATCCTCTCTCTTAATAAGTTAAATTTTTAGATTAGATGGTCACACAACTTCACATGCATCAAAGTAGGTAAGAGCTCATAAGTTTAAATCTCACTAGTACTTGAGACCCCCTGTTACTTGAATTTTTTTTTTGTATTTTCACATGCATGACCATAAAAACAAAATAGCCTCACACATATGGAGGCATGTTAAGATATTAGATAAGTAACTAAAAATGTGCAATCTTTCAATAATTTAAGGTTTTTAGATAAGATGACTTATACAATTCCGTATGCTCAACTAGTAATATTGGAAATTTTTTTTTAAAAAAAATCCTTCCAAGCCAGTTTCCAGAGCTCTTTCTCTCCCCCAATCAGTTAATTGGATAACAGCGTTTCAAGAGAACAATAGGATAAGCTTTGGGAAAAACCAGCATGTGACATTAAACTCTATAATTTTAGTGGCTTCCACTGTCCTATTTGAAACCCAAAAATAAACAGCATTATTATTAAACAATCCCGCAGCTAGTCGACAGGTGGGAATGTACCACGTGTTCGATCTGTTAACGACTCCAAACTGTAGAAACAGATAGATCTTGATGCTAGTGGTGGTGACTAGTAGAATTATATGATTGTATTTTAGTATTAATTAAGTTGGAGTTCAATAATTGGAAGAATCAAAAGGAAATGTCAATCCAGTTGACATAATCACATGACAGTCATGCCTCTTGAAGCTAGTCCTTCGCAACACTTAATTTTGCAACAAGACGAATTCGATAAATTTAATTGAAACCATTATCTTTCACTCGAGTTATTTGAAAAATTAATTAGAATAAAGATATTCGATATAATAAAATTATGCATTTTCTAAATTCACCGACTCTAGATCCTAAAGTCGTTTTGGTCTCTGGTGTCACTTCAATAAAATAGTCGAGCGTCGGCTGAGCTGGGAATTCGATGCGCAATAAACTAAATTTTTGGACCAATTATTAGATTATCGCGAAGCATAGACAAAATATGGACATTTTTAAACATGAACCTAAATCATGTTACTTCATATATATATAAAGTTAAATTAAGTAACTTCTTGCGTTTTTCTAATAGATAATGAACTCCCTTAATGAAATTCGTGCCTCCAAGCGTACCAGCCTCAATCAGTGACATATAACGTATTGTTTCGATGAAGGTAAGGTCCCCTGTTTTTAATAAGGTTTAGTAGTGAAAAAAAAAAGAAAAAAAAAAGCTACATGTCGTGATCGAGGAGTAGTTAACAATATGGAGTCATGTGGTTGATATAGGCCTTGATTTAATAGAGAAGAAAGTTAGAAACTAAACTAATTAAATAAGTACTACTCCCTCTGTCCCAAAAAGATTGACACTTTTCGTTTTTCGAGAGTCAAACTTTATAATTTTGACCGTGTGATTTAATATAGAATCTTTTATTTTTTCGAAATAAAATTTACATATTTGAAAACTACGTAAAAAGTACTATAAGTTACCATAATTAATAATTTAAAATATTTAAAAGACATGAAAAAATTGCGGTCAAAGAACAACTCGTTTGACTCTCGAAAAGCGAAAAGTGTCAATCTTTTTGGGACGACGAGAGTATTACTCAATAGCAAAAGATTGTGGGCTTGTGGCATACTATGTAGTAGCTGTTCTTTGATAGGCTTTTTAATTACTCTGTGTGACAACTAGCAGCTTATGACATAGAAAGAAGAATGTTTGGAGGGCCTTCAAGACTTCAAAAATGTTTGGAGGGCCTTCAAGACTTCAAAGGAATGTTGGATATCTGCCACCAAATTTGAGGATGGAAATTCTCTAAGGTGACTAAGGTATGATCTGAGTTGACATTTATTACAATGGTAGGCCTAGCAATGCGAATGTTTTTTTCAATAGGGACCAATAGGAGTTGTGTATCAACGTCAAAATAAGGTTTGAGGACGACCATATTAATATTTAACTAGGACCACTCTTTTTAATAAACTTAAAATCCTATATAAATTTTTTTTCCTTTTGTTGTATATGAGTTCCATAGTCTAATTAAGCACGGTTGTCAAGAAAAGGACTTAATTTGATAGGGCAATAAATCAGTTAACAGAGGCGGATGCCCATTGTTGACTTAGTGACAACTTTAGGGCATCCTTCATTCTTTCCGATGAACAACAATAGTTGTATGTATATGCAATTTACATCTTAAAAAAATTGTATACTTATACTCATATTGTACATGTTGTTATGACATAATAGTGAAAACATAGCACATCATACCTATTGAATTAAAATTCACGGATCACCTCTGTTTATGATCTTGATTCTCCTGTTTTCAACAACACCTTCTCATAAAAGAATTTGAGCAATATTAGAAGGATTAGAATAGTTACAATTGGGCGATCATGTCTTCCTGATAACTCCAATTCATATTTTTGAATCAGAAAGCTGCGTATTTGTATTGGGCCTCACTTAACTACAGAGTCTGCACAATTCCCACTTATTACTTTAGGAGAAGTCCGTTTAACACAAATATGTGACACGAAGCCCACCCATGACGGGCTGTCGGTCCAAAAGGTTGTGTTATGTTTCTCTAGAATGGATTTTTGGTATTTCCAGATGAAAGTCGTTCCAGCCAAATTAAGCTTAAAAATGACGAACATTCAACTTCAGACGAAACGACAATACATGAAAGCCGTTTAGATATGATTTGAAATTGAAGTTTTGTTTGGAAATGCAACTTGAATTTCTTAAGTTGTATTTTTTTTATAGATATAGAAACCCCACAAGTTGCGAAAACCATCAAACTTTCTCATTTCTTATGCAATCTTAACAAATGAGCAAGTTATAGTTTATAACAAAATTAATACGCCACTAGAAGGTCTTTCAAAAAATACAACATCAATTGATTAAACTTTAGTTTAATAAAATGAAAAATTGAACATGAGTTACAGTGTAACTACTCTTTAATATAATCCTCTCACATGGTTGGTAAGACCAAATTTATTATAAATATGCTACAAACTTGTAGATCTTTTAATATTTGATATAAATGGTTGATAAACATGATTGGTAAATATATCTACCAACTTATGGATCTATTTTTATAAAATATAAACTTATGGGTCAACTTTTACATTTAAAAATTTTGAAATCTTGATTTGGAATCCCAAATCATGCCTTTTTGGATGATTTGAAACGTAGATTTCATCTCATGAAATGAAATTGCACGTCCAAACGCCTAACCAAACGCCTACACGAAATTCAAACATACACTATTATTATTGAATCAAAATTGATACTGAAATTTTTACCACAATGTCGCCAAGGTATATTTTGTCCTGTTTTTTCTTGTCCCTTAGTAGCTTTTTGATATTTGGGTCAAATATCAAGTTAATATTTGTCTTATATTAGTGTTCCTGGACGTTATTTTTAGATATTTTATCCTTTGAATTGCAAATTTTTGGTTACATCATTCTATGATATATAGAACACTATTCATTATCGGTAAAGTGTATTGGGATTGCACAACAACCTGCATTTTTGCAAATTTCTGAGTTTTGACTTGTAAATCCAAACCTTGCTCAAGTTTTACATATATACAAGCTCTCGTAGTGAAATTGTACTGAGCAAATATATACTCTTAAATCTATTTTTATGTGTTACTCCTATTAGATCCTCTTATCTATTTAATATAAGAAACAAAATATTGTAATAACAACGTAGACGTTTAAAAAATAAATCTCACAATAAAAAAACCATATTAATACTATAATAAAAAATTCAAGATAATTGAAACGATTTGGAAAAGTTTAAAGAATAATCGGGAAATTAGTAGGATTAAACTTTACTTAAACGAATCAACCGAACCGAAACATTAACCCCTAATCCCAAAATAGAGCATCCAGTGTGGCTCACACGGACACAGTCGCACATAAGTCGCGCCCGCGCCACTTTCCAAAACTTGACATGACAACACCTTATTATATAAACGAGAAAGGGGTTTAGCCGTTTTAGGGTTTAAGACATTATAAGTACACACACAAACAACAACAACCCCAACAACAAGGAAGAGCAGCTGTCTCCAAAAAGATGGGGACAGAGAAGAAGCAGAAAATGGTAGAGGAGGAAATAGGCATTGATGGGAAGCTTGTTATCTCCGTTGAAAAATTGCAAGAGTTACAAGACGACCTCGAAAAGGTACTCTTATTTTTCCCACATACAGAAGAGCTTCTTCTATTTTCTTAAATCATAAAAAATTGAGTTTTTTTCATATTGCTTAAGACAAAGGCTTCCTTGGGCCGAGGGTCTATTAGAAACAACCTCTTTATCTCCAAGGTAGGGGTAAGGTCTACGCACACATTATACTCCCCAGGACCCCAGACCCACTTTGTGGGGTTACACTGGCTATGTTGTTGTTTCTTAAGACAAAGGCTGATTTTTTTTTTTTTTTTTTGGGTTAGGACTTATCAGATTTTTCTATGTTTGTATCAGTTTGTTGCTACTTGGATATTTACCTCCAAAGTTAAATGCATTATTCAAGATTCAATTTTGAGTAGTGGAGAAAATACTATTGGCTGTGTTGTTCTAGTCTTTGTCATTTAATTGGCTGACTTCAAAAACGTAGGCAATCTTTTAAAGAACTGTCAAATTTTACCTTTTTCTTTTAGGAACCATTAAAGTTCAACTTTTTAAATCATGGTTGGAGTGTACTTGTATAGTTAAGTAAAGTTTAAATGAAAGAACTGCAGTTACTGGAACAGAAGTAAACTTAAGAAGGGGGAAATTTCAGAGATTTGCGGCCTGCTCTTATATGACATTAAACAAGCAGGATCATAGCGAAAGATATGTGAAATGGAGGATGACATTGACTCCTAATCTCCCCTATTATTTTGCATATAGGTTGTAAAAGGCACAATTTTGTGTTTGGCGGGGGAGATGCATGTTTATTTAACTGCAAATGTTTTCTTGACACTGTACACCTGGAATTGTTGGTTGTGTTGAGAGATAAAGAGAGTGAGAGCTGCGAAGGTAGGAGGATAAAGGTGAAAGGGAAAAGAAGGAAGGAATGTAGAAAAGAGTTGGGGTGTGTTATTTCAGAGGAGAGCAAAGTTTACTAGTAAATATTTTCAAAGAATAGTAAAGCTTATGTTTCTATATTTCAACTTTAGGATCCCCCAGGATTTCGTCAGAATTGCCTCTAATTTTTATAATTGTGGCATACTCCGAATGAGTACGTGATAGATGGTTTGCGGAACTGGACCGAGCAAGGGGAGATGGTTCACACGTGGTAATTTTCCCTCGAGCTTCTGTGTTGCTTGGGTTTTTTCTGTCTTATGGACCATTGCGAAGCTAGAAACATAAAAAGTTCGGGTGAGACTTGGGACGAAAAGGGGGCGAGCGGTAAGGGGTTAATTTTGAATTTCAAGTAATTTTGTCACTAAAGAGATAATCAAAGCAAATTAAATAAAGAAAATACGTCAAAAATAAACAAGAAAGCTTGGTGCAGGGAATGTGTCAAAGAATCATGACCTCTTGCTTGAGATTGAATGTCTGTAACACCGTTTTTCACTTCCTTTAAATCAATTATGAAATGTATGTTGGGTCCATCCCTTATTTTAGGGAAGAAAACACTTCCCTTGTTTTGAGGAAGAAAACACTTCCCTTGTTTTAAGGAAGAAAACATCTTCCTTGTATTTGGCAAATTGTCAAGTGCTTGCTTGAGTCACCAATGACATCAATAGGTTCATCTCACACCTATAAATAGGGAAGCTTTCTCATTTGCTAAACACACCAAATTGAAGAAGACAACACATCCCAAAGAGAGAAAAAAAATCTAAGAGAAATACTCTTAGTGAAAGGCCTAAGTAAGAGAAGGTCTTTGAGAGAATTTTGTGTGGTAAAATTCTTGAGTGTGTTGGGATTGGGGTTGTGAGGTTGAGTGTTGTAAACACTTGTAATATTTCTTCTTTAATAAGATGCAAACGAATAACGTGGACGTAGCTCTCGCATTGAGGGTGAATCACTATAAACCGTGTGTGTTATTTATTCTTCGCTTACATCACGACGTAAGTAGGTTACGTCTAAGGAGGTTGGTATTTAAGTGGTCACCGTGACCTCCAATCTTTCCTGGGAACCTGCTTACAAAGGTCGGATTTGGGATTTTAAATCCTAACAACTGGTATCAGAGCAACAGGTTGTGTTGTGATTTAGAAACGATGGGAGGCGAAGATGGTACGACGCACGGCATCGGTAAATTCGATGGTACAGATTTTGCGTTACGGAGAATGCAAATTGAAGATTATTTATATGGCGTAAAAACTTACGAACCTGCGAGTCCAAAACCGGAGGAGATGAAGCAAGCGGTGGGATCTCTCGGACAAGTTACCGGGAGTCATTCGGCCGATTTGTCAAAGAACGTTGCTCACAACGTGGCAAAGGAAAAGACCACGCGAGATATGATGAAGGTATTGTCGATATGTACGAGAAACCTTCGGCAAATAATAAGGTATTTCTCGTACGAAGAAACTATTTCATCTAAAGATGATGGAAAATGCTCGTCTTTGCACACGTAAATGAATTCAATACCATTGTAAATCAATTGTCATCGGTAAAAATTGATTTTGATGATGAAGTGTTTCTAATTTTGTTGGCATCCTACCAAATAGTACGGGGAGCCACGATGAGAGCGACGGTTAGTAATTACAAAGAACAAACTAAAGTTCAACGATGTTAGGGATCGTATCCTTCGAGGAGGTGCGCAGTGTGCATTCGGAGAGGCATCGACGAGTTTCGCTTTTAATGTTGAAAACGGCGAAGGCAAATTTCGACGTAAACTACAACCGAAATAAGGGGCGGATCGAAGTCGAGGAATGGCGGGGGTCAATCCGGACCGGGACGAACACATGAGTGTTGGAAGCTGGAAAACCGGGTCACTTCAAGAAAAGCTGCAGGGCGCGAAAGGAGGGACGAGGGGGGGAATCAACGCCGCTACGGAAGACATTGGCGATGCGTTGTTCTTATCGGTTGACGGCCGATAGACTCTTGGGTGCTTGACTCGGGAGCGTCTTTCATACCACCCCACATCATGATATAATGACAAACTACGTGGTGGGAATCTCGGCAAAGTTTATTTAGCCGATGGAGAGCCGCTAGACGTTGTTGGCACGGGAGACATTAATTTGAAGATGTCAAATGGATCCTCGTGGAAGATTACAAAAGTTAGACATGTTCCAAAGACGATGCGAAACTCGATCTCGGTAGGTCGGCTTGATGATGAGGGATATGATCTCGATTTTGGTAATGGGTCTTGGAAGGTGGCGAAAGGTGCTATGGTAGTTGGCCAGGAAAAGAAGATTGGCACTCTCTACACGCATGACGACTAGTCGTCGTGATATCTTATTCTTGTGGTTGACAACACAAAGAAGACAGATTGTGGCATTGTTTACGGGACATATCGACGAGAAGGGGATGAAGCATTGGTGACAAATGGCTTAATTCGGAGTCAAGACGGTGGACCTTCATACGTGTGAGAGGCCGCATTCTCGGAAAAAAAGCGAGTAAGCTTCTCAAACGCGGGCGAGGAGTTGAAGGTCGAAAAGGCGGAATTGGTACACACGGACGTGTGGGGACCTACCACGTTCCCTCTCTTCGAGGATCACACTACTACGTGACCTTCGTTGATGATTCAACCGGGAAGGTGTGGGTTTATTTTATGAAAAATAAATCCGATGTGTTTAGTGTATTCAAAAGATGGAAAGCCATGGTCGAGAATGAAACAAACCTCGAGTTGAAGTGTTTGAGGTCCGACAACGGCGGAGAATACATTGATGGTGATTTCAAACGGTATTGTGCCGATAATGGAATCAAGATGATGAAGACTATTCCTGGAACGCCGCAACAAAATGGAGTAGCCGAAAGAATGAACCGAACGTTGAACGAGCGTGCTCGGAGTATGAGAATACACTCGGGGCCCCAAGACATTCGGGGCGGATGCGGTCATACCGCGGCCTTCTTTAATTAACCGAGGGACCGTCGGTTCCTTGGATTTCGGAATTCCGAAGAAGTACGGAGTGGCGAGAAGGTAAATCTTTCATTTACGAAAGTGTTCGTCGCTTATCATATGTTCATAATGATGATACGGCCGGAAAGCAAGCTTGATCCAAAATCAAAAAGTGTTACTTTATTGGCTATGGTGACACCGAGCTTGGTTATCGATTTTGGGATGAACAAAATCGGAAGATCATCCGGTTAGAATGTTGTCTTGATGAAGGTACCGTACAAAGACAAGTTGCAAAAAAATTCGAATGTCGGGACAGGAATCGGAAATAGTCGATTTGAGGACTTTCCGACACCCGAGCCGCAGCAAGTGCAGTACCGAGCAAGAGGAACAATAATCCGATAGTATCGATGAAAGTGCCGATTCCGAAACAAATCAACGTACGCCAATCACGAATCGCGTATCATCCAAAGATCGAGCCGATTCACTGTGTACTCTCCATCCCTCAACTACATTCTACTCACCGATGGGGTGAGCGGAATGTTATGAAGAAGCAATGCAAGTCGATGAATCGACTAAGTGGAGCCGGCAATGAAAGATGAGATGGACTCTATCGGCAAATCATACATGGGAATTAGCCGAATTGCCAAAGGATAAGAGGGCATTGCAAAACAAATGGGTTTATCGGATAAAGGAAGAACCCAATGGAAGAAGAAAGGCATTATAAAGCAAGGCCGGTTGCAAAGGGATTTCAACAAAGCAGGCATCAAACGCCGCAAGAAGAATATGTGAGGAAAGTTATCAAAAAGTTCAACATGCATGATGCCAAGCCGATCAACTCTTCGTCGGAGACTTTCGGTTGTCAAAGGATCATCGTCGACAACCGAGGATGAGAAGAAGCGAGATGGACAAGATACCGGACATTGCACGTGCAGCGGGAGTTGTCACCGATTTATGAGCAATCCGGAAAACAACACGGGAGGTGCCGTGAAGTGGATATTCGGATATCCGAAAGGTAGCTCGAGTTGACCTACCGTATTTCCGAAAATCGAAACGATTGCAAGGTTATGTTAATGTCGACAACGGTGGTGATGTTGACAACTGAGCAATGTTCGGCTTCGGTTCGCACGAAGTATGAAACTAGGAAAGAGCTGTTGCGCATCGATCAAAGTGTGAAGACAAATTAAAATTAGTCTTGAGTGGGAGATTTGTTAGGTCCATCCCTTATTTTAGTGGAAGAAAACACTTCCCTTTGTTTTGAGAAGAAAACACTTTCCTTGTTTTAAGGAAGAAAACATCTTCCTTGTATTTGGCAAATTGTCGAAGTGCTTGTCGAGTCACCAATGACATCAATAGGTTCATCTCACACCTATAAATAGGGAAGCTTTCTCATTTGCTAAACACACCAAATTGAAGAAGACAACACATCCCAAAGAGAAAAAAATCTAAGAGAAATACTCTTAGTGAAAGGCCTAAGTAAGAGAAGGTCTTTGAGAGAATTTTGTGTGGTAAAATTCTTGAGTGTCATTGGGATTGGGGTTGTGAGGTTGAGTGTTGTAAACACTTGTAATATTTCTTCTTTAATAAGATGCACAAACGACAACGTGGACGTAGCTCTCACATTGAGGGTGAATCACTATAAATCTGTGTGTGTTATTTATTCTTCGCTTACATCACGACGTAAGTAGGTTCTGTCTAAGGAGGTTGGTATTTAAGTGGTCCAGCTGTGACCCTCCAATCTTTCCTGGGAACCTGCTTACAAAGGTCGGATTTGGGATTTTAAATCCTAACAATGTAAACCTGTAGGCAAAGCAAAGACTCTTGTATTGGCTCCACTGATGGTCCCTTAACTTCAAAGGAAAAGCTCAACATAAGATAGTTACTGCAGTCTAAATCTTCCTAATAAGTTTCGATTTTCCCTCTTTGAAGTTTGCTGGTAGTGGCTCTTGCATAATTGGCTCTACTAATACCTACCATCTCTGTTTTGCTACCAAGCTTACAAATAGAGTGTAAGGAAGATTCTAAATATCTTAATATACATGGATAGACGGTACATCAGTTGTGATGGCTTTCTCAATGTCTGTCCTGTTAGTGGTCATTTTGTGGCTTGTCCCATGCTTCTTGTTTCTTTTGTGTTAGTAGACGGAGGATATAAATTCCTCTCCTCTTCAGTTGTGTGTTAGTGATGTGTTTCTTCGGGCTTGTTGTGATTTGTGCATCACCTAGATTTGAATCCATGAGTCCTTATGATACATGGTTGTGCCATATAGGTGTTCGTATTCATGAAAGTAAGAAGCGAGAACTATTTTTCTGTCATGTTTGTATCTATGCTGCCATTTTTTTTGACGAATGGGATGGATGTCAAGTGTCAGTAGAACAGATGGTCTAGCAAATGGGCCGGTCCTATGGAGATGATTTGCAATTGTTGGATGTGCCAGGCAAATCTCTGCTATTCTTTTGGTCCTATGGTCTTTGATGTATTGTGGGGCAAATGCAATACTAGAAACTAAGAAACTTTAGGACGAGAATCCCAGTGCACAATTTGACTGAATTTGATGAGATCTGGCGTGACATGTGAATGATCAATATAAAAACTTTTGCTAGAAGCTTTCCTTTTGTTGCTTAATACTGATAGTATATTGTTTTATTCTTGGTTTTAGATTTTCTGCTGTTGCTTTAAAAATTTTCACTAGCAGATTAATGAGAAAGCAAGTGATGAAGTGTTGGAAATTGAACAAAAGTACAGTCATATCCGCCAGCCAGTCTATGATAAGCGAAATGATATCATTAAAGCTATTCCTGACTTCTGGTTGACGGCTGTAAGTGATCCAACCTGATTTTCTCCATGTTGCTGAAAATTTTGAAGTGCTTCTCATCTATGACTCGTGTCATTTGCTTGCAGTTCTTGAGTCATCCTGTTCTTGGGGAACTTCTAACTGACGAGGATCATAAGGTTTGGTCTAATTTAGAAACTATAAAGCAGACAATTGTCAAATCTTCCACTACATTGCTTTTCCCAGTTTTGGTCAATGCTGAATTAGCAATCTGACTCCCAACTCTTATTAAATTTTGTGTTCTTCATTTAGCTTCTTGGATTCTGAATCTAAATACATAAGTGACTTTCTTCATGCTAGATTTTCAAGTTTCTAAGTTCGGTCGAAGTGGAAGACTCTAAGGATGTGAAATCGGGTTATACAATCACGTTTGTAAGTTCACCCTGCACATGAAACTAATGTATCTGCTACAAATCAATACAGAGCACTGATGATCGTTCTCTCTGTTTTACAGAACTTTAACCCAAATCCTTATTTTGAAAATTCAAAGCTATGGAAGACCTATACCTTCCTTGAAGATGGACCTACAAAAATTACTGCTTCAACAATTCAATGGACAGAAGGCAGGGTGAGTTTCCAATTTTCTATTAAGTGGTGTATTGTCTGTGGCTTATTAATTTCCTCTCATTAATTATATTGTTTGACTTGTGAAGGGCATTCCTAATGGAGTTGGTCATGAGAAGAAAGGAAACAAGCGACCCCTTGCTGAGGAAAGGTCAGTTTACTCATGTTTAGCATTTATGTGGGTTTATCTTATTAACACGACAGCTCAAGAAGGTCTCTTGATTTTTTTGTATATATCAGCTATCAACTTTGAAAGTTTCCGTGAACTTTAACCTTTAGTTTTTCCATATCATGCTTGTCAACTTGCAAGCAGTCACTTATTTTGATTGCATTGGGTGAAGCCTTAATTTGCCTAGTCTCTGATAGGAAACTTTGTCACCAATCACTAACAATCAGGACTGGACAGGAAGTTGCTGATATTCACATAGTAATGCAGACGCTTAATTGGTATTCTTGTTTAATGTTTAAAACTTTCAGGTAACAGAGCCCAACTTAATCTTATTCTATCACTGTAGACATAGCCCAATTCAATGTGTTTGCATCACATGTTGAATACCTTGATGAAAGACAGAGGCACAAGTTTTTAGGATTTGCTGATAATTATTAATTTAGTCAGCTTTGTAGACACTGTTTTAACAATATGTTTGCACTCTCCGAGTTAGCCCCATCAAGTACATCATGATTCTCATTAGCAGTTAGTTATAAGATGATAAGTGGAAGGATCACATGTTCAGTGGCTTGTATGTGCAGCTTCTTTAGCTGGTTCAGTGAAGTCAATCAGAAGGGAGATGGTGAAGACGACGAGGATGTGTTTCTGGAGATTCAAGATGAAGTAATGTCTTTATCTTGCGTATTACTTTGCTAAGATTTTTTGTTTCTTAGTTATCTATTTTACATTTTTCGGGGATAATAAGCTATAGTATTCGTGGGAAGTTTTCATTTTCACAACTTGTATCTTTGTTTTTTCCTCTCCTTTTTGCAGGTTGCTGAGATAATCAAGGATGACTTGTGGCCGAACCCTCTAACTTATTTTAACAATGTTAGTTTCCGACCATCTTCATTCTTGTTTCCCATGTTGTATTAATATCGTTAAGTCATGGAAGGTTTGTTGTCTCTGAATGCTTGTCTAATGTTACTTTGCCCAGGATCCTGATGAAGAAGATCTTGAGGATGACGGAGGCGGCGATGAGGTAGAGATAGTTCATTCTTCATGAATTGCAATAGTTGTGATAACATTATCTAGATTATAAGCACATGCATACTTATTTGTTTGCTACTGTAATAAGCATTATTTGTTTTCTGTGACCTATATGATTTTACACTAGTATAGTATGAAAAAATGAAACTGCATCACTGTGATAGGAAAGCAACTAGCCTATGAATGTCTAAGGCTTTTATTTTGGGTCTATTATGGTCTAAGAACAAATTAACATAAGGGGTTTAAATGAGTTTATTGGGTAAACCAAGGGCAATCTGTTGTATGATTGTAGTATTTTTTCCTAGGACGACAACTTTTGAGAAAAGGTTTAAAATTGTCCTTTGCTATAAAATTGCTCAATTTTATCCTCTGTTAGACTTTTGATCCATAAATACCCTTGCCATTAGCAAATCGTTCCATATTTGGCCTTACCATTAGCGAAGCTGCTCCACCTTGAAATGGATTAATTCCACATGTCCAAAATTTTTGAGAAAAAAAAGGTCTATTTTTACCCCTCAACTTCTCATATTGGAACTCTGTTAGTGGTCAAGGGCAAAAATGAGACTTTTTCCTAGCAGTGGAATAAAATTAGATCAAATGTTAACGGATAGCAAAGCTGCTCAATTTCTGATAGTGCATGGCAAATGTGACTTGTTCTCGTGATTTTATATCATTTTTGGGTACTTGTTTCTCTTGGATCATGTTTCAAGTGCTCAATGACACTATGGATTGGGCCTACGGAAAAAGAGCAACTCTCTATATAACCCAGTTCTTGTACCCAACCTTATATTTATCTTCGTATTCACTTTTTCTTTCTGAAATAGAATTTCTTTCCGCATTCTCGAATCTTAACATTTATGTGATGATTTGAATTTTACATCCAAATCTGACTGCTTACTTGCACCACAGCTGAGATACTTGGGGAAACTAAAGTATACCAAAAAATAACTGTCATCTGTAAAATATTCTTTTCGAGAAATCTTTTCCACAATCTAAGACGGCACCAGAAAATATTTGAAAAAAAATCTGTTTTGTAGTATGAAAAAGAGGAAGACACTATTGAGGGAATGGGGTGATGATAGTAGATGGTGTGGATACTGTAATGATGGGAGAGGACTTGGTGGTAAGATATTCTAGCTTTACACTGGGAATTGTGAGCAAAGTTTGAAAACTAATATATGTCAGTGGGAAATGCTTCTTTTTTGTGGAGTCTTCGAACTATGTGTCAGCATGAAAGGGAGGGGTATAGCTAGACCATTGAGTTATTTTTTTCCTTCGGTTCAGAAGTAAAAGAGAAATAAAACTGGATGTTATATTGACCGTCCTAATCTTGATAGAAAGGAAGGAATCATCGTCTTTTCACTTCGGTTTCTAGTTTTATGCACATGGGTAAGGACGAGTTGATGTACAAAATTTATAATGGATGTTCATCTCTCTGGTCCCTGCCTTGTCTCTTCTTTTTCTGTTGAATACCATTTCTCTCCTTTCTCTGTTGAAGGTTAAAAAAAGTTGCCTTGTATAATTTACACAATAGATATCTTGTGGTTGTGGGAAAGTTAACTGAGTCTTGTGAACTGTATTATTTTGATGCTCGTTATATGTTTTGCAGGATAATATATATCATAAAGATTGTGACTTACTGACATGTACACTGTTGATTTTGGGATCAAGATTCATAACAATACTTCCTAATTTGCTTTTCTATTGTGAATAACATTAGGTGAAACAATTTTTATACATGGTTCTTGGGTCTCTTTTTATTGCAGAGAGCCAAATGAGAGATTATTAGCTTGAATTTCGTGAATGCTTGTTGACTTAATTCGAATTACTGATGCAGGGAAAAGACAGTGAAGGCTCTGACGATGATGAGGACCAAGATGACGAGGAGGAGGATGGGGATGAATGAACTCTTATACACCTCTTTTTGAGTTACCATCTTCAAAGTTTTGTTGAATAGGTTTTAGTGTCTGTAAAGAGGCTTTAAAATGTTTGGAAAAGAACGGAAATATTAATAGTTGTGAGGTCATGCATTTGCGCTAACTCTATATGTTTTTTGAACCTTGTTGTTTTATTAAGTTTAAGCAGCCCCCTTTTCATTGAGTAATGACTGATTCATACCACTTCGCAAGGAGGGTCTCTAAGATTAATCACCTTTATCTTATTAATTTTGCTTAAGAGTTAGATGTGTTGATTCTTTGAACAAATATTACAGTTCGTAAACCAATTAGGTGTTGGAAAGATCTTTCATATATCTGAGGTGTTCCTCATGTTTGGTTAAAGGTAAAACCAAATCCATCTCTTGTGTAGTAGAGACAAGATTAATCTTCCATCCAAACAACACGAAAAAGTAACAAAACATATGTAAAGAGCGCAATTGACGTGCTGTAACTCTTCAAGTATTTGCATCTAACGTCTTTAAAGTAAGACACTTTAATATAATATGAATAAAACATATAGTACTATTCTATTGTAAGAATTCATACAAAATTTTGAACTTAAAGATCCTTTTTCCCAAACTAACACTTGTATGTCTATACAATATACCCGAACATTGTATCAGTATCAGTAACCTGGACTAAGAACCATGCCTTCCATTCATGTTGTTTCTTGCAAATAAAACATAAAGGAATATAAAGTTCAGGTTACTGATAAATTCACGTATTGTACTATGGCCACACAACATTTGTCTTATGGCTGACATTATTAGATATGAAAACACAGCCATCTATTTCTTTACTCTGTTTTTTCAATAGAGCTAAATTTTATATATTTATTTGTTTTTTTCCCTATGATGAGTCGTAATCGAAAAAGAAGTGTAACTTGATATTAGACGTCTTTCCTCTTGTTTTTCCTTAAAATTTCTTAGCGCAATGGTGGTTCACATTTTATGCTAGGCCATGTATCTTTATTCATTTGCGCTAATCCCTCACTTTTGGTTTCATGTATAGTCTTATTAATTTATAACTAATTTATAACTTATTAATTAATCTATGTTAATTGGTTATCCTACTTCAGCATATTATGGAGATACTGTATATTTGATCTAAATTTTTTGGACGTCCCCTTTTTCATGAAACTTCACTTTTCTTTACCGTTCAAATTAGGGAAAAGGTCTAAATATATCATTGAACTTTATGAAATGATTCAAAAATTTCATTCATCACGCACGTCGTTATAATACATAGTCCATACATGCCTTTATTTTACTAATAACCTAAGCTTTCCAACACACGAGTATTTTTCATAAGGAAAAAAAAGTTAAATTTGCCCATGAACTATGTGAAAAGGTCCAAATTTGACCCCAACTTTGGACGGATGATAAAATTGGACCATTTCACAAAGTTCAATGACCTATTTGGACCTTTTCTTTTGTAGTTGTTGCAAAATTGATCATTCCTAAAGTCCTCATCATATAAATTGGGATGGAAGGAGTAATATCCCTTTTTTTTTTTTTTTTTTTTTAATGTTAAAAACATTTGGCCAAATAAGTTATTAGAGCCAATCGAAACTTATGATGCTCTAATTCATGAATGCAGGTCTATGATGACAAAATTGGGAACCTATAGATCAGACATGTAAAGTCACTGACGCATTGGCAAAGGAAGGAGCTAGGAAAAAAGTTTTTAGTGCTACTCAAATGACGCTAATTCCTCCGATATGTGCAAACAACTTCTTTTGGAAAGACATGAAAGGAACTACTTTTGCTAGAACAATTAAGTACTCTTGTAATATTAACATTATGTCTGATCGTTTTGAACAATATCGAAGCTTGACTCTGCCTAACTCCAATGTAAACAGTGGCTTGCTTTAACGAAATGATCTACTTTAAAAAGAAAAACTAATGGTGGCAGCGTAAAATCGGTTGACAATAATGTGGATCGTCTTGTGACATTTGATTGAAATAATGATTTGGATTTGTCTCTATTCCTTGTATCTCATTTTAAGGTTCTATGCAGGTCCCCCCAGTAATGTACACTACTATTCCTCCTCCTGCTTCTAATTTCTGTGACCTTATTTTAACAAAAAAATATTTTAAAATAATTTAACTTAAATATTTTATTTTATTCTCACTGACAATTTTTTATAGCTGTTCAAATATTATAACGTATTTAAAGTCACAAGCTTTAAGTTTTTTATAATTACGCAAATATTTATGATCATAATTGTTTTTCTAAAATTTTCTTTCCGGTTAACCAAGACACGTGAAATGAAATAGGAGAATAATTGTCATAAACAATTTCTTTGGTAACTAAAATACGGATCCGGCTCCCCTCCGTTTCCTCCATTACACGCTTAAAAGAGCAACAGCTGTCCACTTTATCAATCAATGGTCCAGATTTAATTATTTTAACCATTCGTTTGACTATAGTTAACTTTCCATTTTCCCGGCAAAACCATGCCAAAAGAAATTGCAAATCATGGCAATCTTTGAAATTGTCCCAAAGCCTTCCTCCGGTGTAAAATAATTTGGTCGTAATTTGTAGTTTCAAAGACAGAGTTCTTCTTTCAGTATTCTCATTTGATTGCACAAAAATAGAACTGATACAATCATACTCATCTCTTCTTTTCGGGAGACTTTATGGCGATTGGATCAAGTTCTTTCATCATCTTCTTTCAGAGTTCCGCGTTAGAAAAATCAATTGGATTTTATATGGTTCCGCATATCTCTTTCGGCTCCAATAATGGCTATCTTGCCCCTATAAAAGCAGACAATTATATAGTTGCTGCAGTTCTAATTTCTTAATCTCAAATTGTGATGGTGGTGCAATTTGGTACCATCAATTTGCACTAATTATCATTTCTTCACTGTGGGGAAAGGTCTTATAGAAGGTTAATGATGCAAACCCAAATGTGACGAAGGAGCTTTTATGGAAGGGATTGAAGTTACGGTGGGAATTTCCAATTAAATGTTAACTTAATTGCTTTTAACTATAGTCAGACGAATGGTTAAAATAGTTAAATCTGGACCATTGATTGACAAAATAGATACTTGTCACTCTTTTAAGCGTGTAATGGAGGAAATGGAGGGATGCCCACTGGAGGGGAGCCAAATCCCTAAAGGATACATCAAAACAAAAACCAACAGCCCCAATTTTAGGCACTACAGAAGCCTCATTTCAACCAAGTCTCATCTTTCCAGCTAAGTATAACAACTACCAGCTCCTACATAAGCACTAGTTCTTGGCTTCTTACCAACATGGGTTGTGGTGGGATGGTTGGGGTTCCTCCACTTTAATCAAATGTTTCGGGTTCGAATTTTGGGAATGGAAAAAATCATGTTGGGAACGTTACCCCCTAAATGAGTCCTGCAACATGCGATTCGTATCCAATACAGATATCAAAAATTTTAGAAAAATTAAAAATCTTGGCTTCTTGCAAGCTAAGTACAGTTAAGGATAGAAATTTATCGTAACCACTGTATCAATCTTCTCCCTCACCATCTCTGTTCTCCCTCAACTCTATCTCTTTTTTCGCTCACTATGGCTATAGCCGCCTCTCTCCCTCCTTTTCTCCATCTCCGGCTAAACATGAGATCTCAGATCTGAAAATATTTTTTGAGTGTATAGTTCCGCACCTGGAAAATTAGTCATAAAACCACCTCTATCCTCGATGATCTTCCTCTCTCTGTCAACCTCATGGTCAATGGATAGCTGCTTCTTGTAAATGACATCACGAGAATCTCCGACATTAGCCACAATTAGTTGTTGACCATTAATCAATATGGTTGTAACTACAGAGGACCCTCATTTACCCAAATCAACAGCCTTATCCAAAATAGTTGTATATGTTATGCAGTATGCTTTCCTAATTACCCAAATTGGTCACGGCGCGTGGAGATTCACGCATTTCGGAGAAATCGGAATTCATGAACAACATGAGATCTCAGATTTGAATGTATTCGTAATTTTTTTTAGTGTATTTCACTGGAGATTAGATCAGAATTCATAGCTTCTTCTCCTTCTTGTATATCAGATCCGAATGTACTTGAGTGTATTTTTTAGTATTTGACCGAAGATTTGACTATAATCCAGAGCTTCTTCTTCTTCTTCTTCTTCTTCTTCTTGTATCTCCCTGTATCTCAGAATATGAGCGTATTTCGTCATTTTATTAGTGTAAAATATAAGTTTAATGTATTTGGCTGATTGTATTTTTGGGAAAACTAGATGTATTTGACTGTATGTGTTGTTTGAATGATCTATATACAACCAAATACGACCAATACAGCCAAAACAAAAGGATACATCAATATATAAGTACAATAAAATACAAAGCTCCGTCATATATTTAAATGTCCTAGAATACAATCATTTTGAATACACATGTATTCAGAGAAATTAAGGTTATATTTATTTAAATACAGTCAAATACACGTGACATCAGATAAGGTTAGATAAAACTGAACAGCGTATTCAAATACACCGAAGTACAGTCAAATACAACGAATTGCCTAAATGTAGCTACGAATTGTAAATAACAAAAAGATAGCTACAGATTGAAAGCAAGCACTAAAAGGTAGTTATTTATGTAAGTTGCCCAAAAAAAAAACACATCAAGATTTATGTTTGGCCTACTTTAAATAATAGGGAAAAGGTGCAAATATACCTCTCAACTTTGCGATTTAAAGCAGATATACCCCTGCCGTTACAAAATGGTGGACGGGATTTTTTTAAAAAATCATTTAGGTTATTTTTTAATTAAGAAAAATATCACGTGACTTTAAAAAAAAAGTCTACCTTTTTTTTTTTTTTTTTTTTTTTTTTTTAAGTAGGCATACTTTTCTAAAGCCACATAGTAATTTTTTTTCCGGTTGATCGGGTCTGGTTCGTTTAAAAAAATTGGTAGAATTATTTTTTTTAAAGTCACTGAGATATTTTTTTAAACGAACCAGGCCCGACACACCAGGAAAAAAAAAAAAAACTATGTGGCTTTAGAAAAATATGTCTACTCAAACAAAAAATAGATGGACTTTTTCTAAAAGTCACGTGACATTTTTTGAATTAAAAAATAACCTAAATGATTTTTTTTTTTAAAAATCCCGTCGGCCGACAGGGCATATATATTTTTGTAACGGTAGGGGTATATTTGCATCATTTTGTAACGACAGGGGTATATATACACCACTTTTGTATCGAGGGGTATATCTGCTCTAAATCACAAAATTAAGAGGTATATTTGCACTTTTGCCCTAAATAATACTCCCTCTGTCCCATAATTAGTGTCACCTTAGCCTAAAAAATTTTGCTAGTTTTTTTCAATTCTACCCTTAGACAATAAAGTAACATCTAAATAATGATTAGAAAAGCCACATCATAACTTGGTATATTGTTGGATTCTCATATCAAAAGGTTTACTTCTTGTGCATGCTATAATCAAAAGGTAAAAGTAATTATTTTTATTATATAGGGGTAATTTGGTAAACTTTATATTGCATTATTAGTTTCTTAATATGCGTATTTTTATCTAAGGTGACACTTATTATAGGACAGAGCGAGTATAATTATCAGTTGCGTCATTTTAACACAGCAAATCAATGAAGCAATCATGTTGAAGTAAAAGGACAATTTCTAGCAGGTTGCTTTATTATACTCCCTCCGTTTCAATTTATATGAACTCATTTGACTGGGCATGACATTTAAAAAAGAAGGAAGACTTTTAAAACTTGTGATTCAAAATAAGCCTTGAAAATTTGTGTGGCTGTAAATCATTCATAAAGTGAATCTGTTTCCAAATTAGGAAAAAGGTCATTCATTTTAACACGAATTAAAAAAAAATAGGTTTCAATAAATTGAAACAAAGAGAGTATTAATAGTCAGTTTTCCTCGTACAGTCTGCCCTTATCCTTGAGTTTCTGAGCACGTCCTCTAATATGTACGGACGCAAAGTATAATCTTCAGTATACATGTCCACCGACGTGCTAAAAAGGACCATCAAGTGATGTTCGATTGAAATAATGGGATTTGTCCCTATTCTTCGTCTCTCATTTTAAGGTTCTATGAAGGGCCCCAATAATGTATATTACTATTCCTTTAATCTCAATTTACGTGACTTTATTTTCTTTTTTTAATATTTTTTGAAAGTTTTTTTTTTTTTTTTTTAAATAATTCAATATATTAATTAGTGATAGTCTCAATGAGCTTGAGAAAAGATTTGAGAAATGAGTAGTTAATGTAAAAGGTAAAATAGGAAAAAAAGATTATTATTCTCTTGATATGTTAAAATGAACAAGTAAAAATAAAAATTTATTTTTAGTATAACGGACAAGTAAAAGCGAACGGAGAGAGTACTAGTGAATGTAGTATTATATGCAGATGTCGTAGACCATTTCATTGGTCCTAGTTTAGGAGGCAAAGTTTGTTAATGGTGTATGTTGGCCTAAATTTTCTTAGTGGTCCTAGGTTTAGAAAGGGCAAACTTTAATATTGTTGTTAATGAAGGGTGCATGTGTCCTAACTTTTTTTCGTTGGTCATAGTTTTCAAAAAGAGAAAAGAACTTTTAATGGAGGGTATTTTACACGGTAAAGCTCTTCCCAAAAATATAGTGAAGTAAAAAGTTCCAAGGAAAATAAGAAGTTGCAGTATAAGAATTTTACATCATAGTACGCGTTCCAGTGTATCAATTTAAGTATCTTATATTTTTAGCTTGTTTAAAAAAAGTTAAAGGACATTAGTACATTACACACATTTTTAGATTAAAATCACAAGATTAAAAAGTCACTCTTATACTTTTCTTAAACGTTGTGCGTAGTCAAACTAAAGCTCTTGAAACGGAAAAAGTAATAGCACATAAGATCTGTTTAGTGTTTCGTTCATTATTATAAAACTGAAAAGCGTATAATATGGTCTATCAATACAACATATGTACCAATATATATCCCTTTCTCTGGCACCTGATATAGTATCTCTCAGGTTGATACCTAATTGCTTCGGGGACAGAAAGTAAGGTAATAATTACGTCCAGCTTTTAGGGTTATTTCCTATTATTCCTAGATATTCTAAAGCGTTTGGTATGATTTTTCATTTTCTCCAATTGTTGGAACTTTAGCAAAGATTATTTCACTGACAACATCCAGTCACAAATCAGTGTAGAAGTATTTGTTCGCGAAATGCAGGTTTTATTCAATCATTTTCTTCTCCCTTTTCGACGTAGAATTCGCCTAAGGTATCATGTGAACGCCATCTTTACAAGCTTGTCAATCTAGAAGCCTACAAGTCCTGCTTGACTCAACCCTATTAGCTTGATATGATATTTGTTACAATCCAAGTCCATGACACGTATTGTCCGCTAGCTACTAGGCCTAGGCCAACACATATTTGTCTTTCAGACTGCGCCACATCGAGTCCCAAAAATGCACCTACCGTGAAAACCTGCATTATGTATTCTAAAACTCTTGACTTCCCTCTTCCATTCTGTTGTGGATTCGTTAAGTTGTTATGTGTACCTCATGATAGAACTCATGTGTACCTAGGATCCTAGTCAGCATTTCTCATTAATTTACCACTTAATTAAATTGACCTGCCCCAAATAGAACTCGACCCATTAAATTGAAACAATGCTGGTCATCTCTTCAACTCCTTCCTCATTTGAAACAATGCTGCTCTGCAGCAAAAGAGCCAAAATCTCAGATGCATACTGCTTGTTTCCATCAAATTCTCTAACTTTTATCTCCTTCCTCCATTTACACAACTAAGAGCACGGATAGAGAGATCATATTCTTCTTGGTCATGTTTTTCAGGGAGCAATACATTTGGGAGAGAGATTGATATTCACTCATAGGGGAAGGGGAAGTAGCATAATAAAAAACAAAGAGAATATCGGAGGGCACGGACTGAAACACCATCGTCCGTCACTCATGAAATCGGAACCATCATTGCTCATCAGCAAAACACCCATGTTCAAAATCATTATTATCATCCAAAATGATGGAAATTAGGATTTTGGAGTCAGTAATTGACTAGTAAATTTATTCAATTTTCTGCTTCATTTTGCTTTGTTAAAAAAAAAAAAAAAAAAAAAAAAGAAACAGTCGTAAACTACTGGTAAAGGTATTCGTTTCTACTCAGCCAGAGAAGGGACTATCGATAAAGCCATGACGATGACAATAAAACCCATCTCTCCAATTTTTCTTTCTTTTTAGCACTACATTTCGACCCCCAACTAAGAATTTTGGTGAAAGTTTTGATTTTTATCAACTGAGGTGTTCTTAATTTGCTTTTCTATTTGATTCTTTGATTTGAGTTTTACTGATTTTTGTTTTTTGTTTTTACAGAGAATGCGTGTAAAGAAGATGGTACTTTTTTTATGGGATTTTTGTAGAGATGGGTTTTGGGGATGGTGTTTCAACAGAGAAAGGAGATGAGAGATGGGTTTTGAGATGGAGGGTGGATAATGGGTGTTTAGGCCAAAATAGAGGGTGGGTCGGGTCAAAATTTGGGGAGGGTCCATAGTCTTAGGTGGCATGCTGACTAGATCCCACGTGGATTCATTAATTGACATGGTGATGCCACAGTGGACAGCCGTTAAGGCTAGGGGTAAATTTATATAATTTATTAACGGTAGGGGTGAGTTTAGATAGAAAAATTTACGAGGGGTAAATATAAACCTTTTCTCAAAGTACAAGAATAATGGCTACATTTTTCTGCACCGTCTGCCTAGCCTTTATGGTTTTGTGCACTTTGCAATAGGTCTAGCCGTCTAGGTGAGGAGCCAAACTCAATCTCAATGAAATACTAAGTCAAACGGAGCTCAAGCGAACTCACTACAATACTAAGCCAAGTACGATTCTGAACCTAGCTAACGAATTATATTACAGTAAAATCAAGCTCGAAGGTTAGTCGAGCCAAACTCGTGTTGACTCTTTAATGTTTCTTCCAAGCGTTGTCCTGTGCCTTCAACAAAAAGAATTGATAAGATCAGTAATATACTGATTTAATGTGTTCTAAAAAGAATACAACAACAAACAACAACATATCCAACAGTAATCACAAAATGAAGTACCGGAAGTAAGATGTACGCAGATCTTCATTTCACTCATTTTCAGGGATAGAGAGATTATTTCTGATAGACCCTTGGCTTAAAAGAAATATAACCGATGCAGGAGTGTAGGAAAGGAAAAGAGACAACAAAATAGCAAATGCACAAAATAAATGTAGTAATAGATGTCAATACACAGTAGCGAAAACGAAACTACGCAACTATCTAAAACATACGACTACAAGTACGACAACACTCTAGTAGCTACTAACCTTCTACACTAATCCTCGACCTCCATACCTTCCTATCCAAGGTCATGTCCTCAGGCAACTGGAGTTACGTTGTCACACATGTCCTTTCTAATCACCTCCCCGGTACTATTTTAAAAAGAATACAGGCATTAGTTTAAATTGATCATTGAAATTCAAATGCGATTGGATTTTATAAAATAGAACTCTCAAATAAAGTAAATAAACAATTTAGGAATAAATTCAAAAATTTTGTACTAAACTACATTCTATTAAGTTTTGAATTCTTAAATTCAAAATTTTATTACACATGGAATTTCAGACAAAATAAATGAACAGTTTAGCAACTAATTCTTTTGTTTGCGGAAGCAAATCTAATTAAGTTTTTTTTGTAGTGATTTGCTATTGATTATGAGCAATTTATTTTTATTCTAAAATCCTTTTGTTCTGCTCAAATAGTATTTAGTCTAGCAACTATTTGAAGCCATGCATTATGGATTCGTCCTTTCTATTGAAACGAAGATAACATAATGTGTGCTATTGACGTGAATTACAAATGTTTTAAAGAATCACAGCCATACATGCTTTAAACTAAAGTTGTCGGCGTATATATTTTGAGTCTAGAGAGTCATGCCAGTTTTTATATCAATCGCTATCAAAATTATTCATGGATTGAGAGTAATAACAAAACAAATTTAATATCTACCAAACGGACTGTTGTTGAGGCGTAAGCATATTCCCTTGATAATTTTCCTATACATAGTTCAGCATGAGACCATATCTCATAACAATCCACAAAATGATGAGAATGAGAGAGACAAAAATTAGCCTTTTAGTTCTGGCTTTGTTCCTGCTAAAGGTCTCAGCCATGCTATGTCTTCCCCTTTATCTGCCAACCAATGAAACCTTTGGCCTTGAACTAGGGGAACGTAATACGTCAGGCCTAGCCCTGCCATTCCCAGTGGGACGGTGCGGATATCAAGCTGGTGGTCGACCATGTCCTACTGGGCAGTGTTGTAGCAATTCTGGTTGGTGCAGAACCGGGACACTCTATTGTAATCACAGAGTTTGTCAAATGCAATGTTCAGGCCCGCTCCCAAAGAAACGATGCGGAATGCAAGCTTTAGGTCGACCATGTCCTTCTGGAGAGTGTTGTAATGTGTCTGGTTGGTGTGGAAGCACAAAAGACTATTGTGATCCTGGAAATTGTCAAAGCTAATGTCCAGGACACTATCCAAATGGACGATGTGGATGGCAAGCTGGTGGTAGGCTATGTCCTAAAGTATGTTGTAGTCTTTCTGGTTGGTGTGGAACCACTACTGACTATTGTGCTCCTGAAAATTGTCAAAGCCAATGTAATACGCCACCTCCACCGCCATCCCCATCCCCACCTCCCCCCCCCCCAGCGCCATCCCCACCACCTCCACCCCCATACCCACCACCTCCATCCCCACCTCCACCCCCACCTCCACCCCCATCCCCACCACCTCCATCCCCACCTCCACCACCGCCCCCGTCCCCATCTCCACCGCCACCTCCATCGTTCCCACAGGGACGATGCGGAAAACAAGCTGCTGGTAGAGCATGTCCTACTGGAGTGTGTTGTAGTGAATCTGGTTGGTGTGGATCCACACGAGCCTATTGTGCTCCTGGAAACTGTTAAAGTCAGTGCTTCGATCCACATGGACGATGCGGAAGGCAAGCTGGTTATCGAGGATGTCATACCGGAGACTGTTGCAGTAGATGGGGTTGGTGTGGACACACAGCAGCCTATTGTGCTCCTTGGAACTGTCAAAGTCAGTGCACTAATCCAACTTTCTCCAATACTCTAACCTCGTCTGCTAAGAATCGTACGAGAGGTATTGGAAGCTTCTTGCTCAGCGTTGTCTAGATGCTAGCTCCTGTATTCCCAATTACTAGCAAGAGGCTGTACTGTACTTAATATATATAATAAATAAAGGACTTTTGTCTAAATTAAAATAGCGGATGAGGTTTGTTCTGTAAGACTTTTCCAACCATTTTTATCTATATTTGTCATATATATGGGATAACACATTTGGAGAAGGATCATTGAAGAAAATCTTAAATTACTGTACTATCAATTAAATACCCGTCTATATGTTCCATATTTTATCATGATATTACCATTCACAAGATAGCGTGAAACGCACTCGCCACCTATGATAAAATATTAGAGCATTTTTATAAACATATTGACATAATTCTAGATACACTAGCTTGTTTAAGCAATTAAACAGTACAAGTATATCAAATATATACAAACACTGAAGCTGCAGCTGAAATCATGAAGCATAAACAAGCAACGCATTAAATTCACTGAATCTGAATCTATGCTCACGGCTCACAGTATGTATTTGTCCATGTCTTACCCCGTCTTCCAGAGTGGGCCTTATTTACCCACATCTTACCCGGGTCACTTATAATTTTGGCATCTACCGCCAACCAAACTCAATAGGGCCTGTCGGAGTATGTTCCTCTGAAGATATGATAAAGTGGAACAAACATCCAATCAATACCAATTCAAAACTTTACATATTTAGCAAGTATCTATTTAAGCGATATTACGCTAAAGGACTCATACGGTCATTACTTTAGACACTTGAATCTTATCCAGTTTAGATCATCCTTGCCCACTCACATGAACTAAATGGTTTAAATGCATACATACAACATAAACCATATGCTTTTTATGAAAGCAAGTAAACTAGGAGTTCAAGTCTTCACTTGTCTTATAACCGGAACGCAACCTCTCTTGAAATGTCAAATTTCCTTCAAACAATCTCTAGTAGTCTCAATCTATTCAATATCATAAACGAATGGTCCAAATTAGTCTAGGGAAACTAATCCTATAGCTTTAGGTTTAGAACTAAATCTCCACGTTCTATATCTTGATTCCATGGTTCTTTTAAAAAGCTAAAATATTTATATCTCAATATCATGATCTACACCAGTTCAATACACATAACCATTTAATTAGTATCAGCTTTCCAAGAGTCCATAACAGTGTGACAAACAAAATTAATTTCTGTACATGAGCTGACCGAAACAGTGGTTTCGGTTGAAACTTAAATTTGTAATCTGCATCACCATCTTTCCCAGATTAAAAACCTATGACTTCCATAATATAATGATTCCTCCAATCAATACTTCATTAATTTACCCCAATGATTGCATAATAAAAAGATTCTACTTTTAATAGAATAATAAAAAGAATGCTATTCCTTTTCACTCATTTCAAGAACATAGCTACCCTAAAGAGATTGAGTCAATGTTGACGTTCGCCACCACCACCCCCATCCCCACTGCCACCCTCACCCCCACCTCCGGCATTCCCACTAGACCGATGTGGAAAGCAAGCTGGTGATAAAAAATGTACTACTGGAGAGTTGTAATTTATGGGGTTGGTGTGGAATCGGAATGGGCTATTGTACTCCTGGATGGTGTCAAAGTCAATGCCAACATCTAACCTCATCCGCCAAGAATCGTATGACAGGCACTGAAAGTTTCTTGCTCAACGCTGTCTAGGTGCAGCTAGCTCCTGTATTCTCAGTTACTAGCTAGAGGATGTACTATTACTTCTCTTTTGGGACTGGTGAAGTGATCTAATTAGTAATATTAATGTGTAATTAAAATGCATATGAAATGCATTACTTAATATTATAAATAAAAGACTTTTGTCTAAATTAAACAGCGGATGAGTTTCGTTCCATAAGATCTTTCCTGCCATTTTCATCCATATTCATCATATATACGGGGTAACACATGAATTGGAGAAGATCATCTAAGGAAAATCTTAATTATTCTAGGCAAAATACATCAAATGGCCCCTGAACTATACTCGAAATGTCGAATTCACACTCAAACTATACATACGATCTATTACACACCTGAACATCTAAAAAGTGAATTTAATACCACCCTACAAGCTGACGTGGCACAAAATAAATAAATAATTAATAAGTGGCGCGTTTTTTATAAAAATTTATTTTTTTATTCCATTTTTTCTTAAAATAAATGTTTTTTACCCCCCCCCCCCCCCGCCCCCGCTCCACCTCTCTTTCTTCTTCATCCTTGCACCCTTCACCCCTGCTCCTTTTTTTTTTTTTTTTTACATTCTCTCTCTCCTCCCTTCACGCCTGCTCCATCCCCCCACCACGTCGCTACCCCGCCCAGTCCCTCCATCTTCACGCCAAACCACCCCCACCCCCCCAAATCCCTCCCTTTCTTCTTCACCATACCTTCCATCACAAATAATCACATTGCCACCATCAATTTCAACATCCTCACCGACCCACCATCAAAAATTAAAACCTTAAAGACCATTAATATAAATATCTCAATCAATTTTTGTTGATTAGGATAGTAATACAAAAAAAAAAAAAAAAAGAACATGAATCTCGATGGTGGTGATGACATCTTTGTTTATAGCTAGTAAATTTGATGGTGGTGATGGAATTGATGATTGGGTTTGGGGATGGTGATATGCCACCGTGATAATGGAGGTTTTGTAATGAGCGAGTGGGGAAGAGGGAGGGGGGGGGGGGGGGAAGAAGAATAAAGACATTGAATAGCGGTCTGGTCGAAAAGTTGACAAATTGAATTTTGGACGGGGTGATATAATT
Organism: Lycium ferocissimum; assembly: GCF_029784015.1. Lineage (NCBI taxonomy): Eukaryota > Viridiplantae > Streptophyta > Magnoliopsida > Solanales > Solanaceae > Lycium > Lycium ferocissimum. The sequence continues at coordinate 48,686 of NW_026725482.1, forward strand.
TCGGTGGTCAATTTAGTTGCAGATCTTGAATTTATGGTGATTGTTTGCAATTTCTTATAGTGGCAGTAGTTGTGAAGCAATTTAACGGTTGATTTGGTTGTGGGTGGTGAAATTTGATGGTTGGTTTGATGGTGGTGATGGATATGGTAGTGGCGAAATTGATTGTGGTAATAGTGGCGGATATGGTGGTGCTGAAATGGGTGGTGGCAAATTTGGTGGTGGCGGATATGGTTGTGGTGAAATTGGTGGTGGGGGTGGTGGGTTTTGTAATGAGTATAGAAGAAAAGGAAAAAGAAAATAGTGCAAATTAAAAAGAAAAAGGAAAAAGTACTGAAAATAATAAAATTTATTTTATTTTCACGTGGCGCTGACGTGGCATGCGCGTGTGGATCACCACACGCTGTGAAAGTGGTATAATACCTTGTAGAGTGGTCTTAAATATACCTTTTAGATGTTCAGGTGTGTAATAGGTCGCATGTATAGTTTGAGTGTGAACTCGACATTTTGGATGTAGTTTAAGTGTCATTTGATGTATTTTGCCATTATTCTACTGTCAACCGTCTTTACGTTCCATAAATTATCATGATGTTACCATTCCCAAGATAGCGTCAACCGCATTCGCCACCTATATTAAACATTAGAGCATTTGTATAAGCATATCAACAAAATTCCAGATACACTTGCTTGTTATATACATGTGATGTTTCCGTAGGTCATCTTTCCCTTCATATCATAATCATATCCATACGTGTAATGAATTATGAACACCTCGCCGATTTCTGTATCCCAAGGTGGCTGAATCATGAAATTTTTGTGCAATACAAATGCCCACATTGTACAAATTAAAGCAGATGAAACCGCGTAGGCATACATCTCGAGCACCCAACCAAACGCGCGTCTGCCTCTGGATCCTTTTTGATACTACATAATCCTACTCTGCTGCCAAGGGTTATAAACTGAATCCGAAGATGTCACAGCTGCATGGAACAACTTCTTCTTGTTTTTTGATCTATTCAATAATATTAGCATCTTGACAATTGGGTTCTTGAGTAAAAGTTGCAAATTTTCTAAATAGGCCTGGCAATTCTTGCTTGAAAGAAGCATTTGATGAGATTGGGATGTTGTATATTATCAATACTGCTGAAAACCCAATCAAAACTGTGAATAAGAACATTTTGCCCCAACCCATTTAATTTCTTGTCTTTCTTTTTTTCCCAACTTTGCTTTAGCTGCTCCTTTGGAATCAGTTGCTGTTTGTCAGCTGGTGTGGGAAGTCGAAAAAAGATGATGAATTATTAAAAAGTAATGAAATGTATAGTGCCTCAGTCCTAATTCTTAAGAGAAAATAAGATTTTTTGGCTTCTTACAATTTGAATACAAGAAAATATCTTTTTCAGATCTTTTATGTGTTTTTTCAGATCTACTGTGTGTAAAAAGTGAAATCTCTTGTAAAAAGGCCATAAACTAAAAAAAAGTTTGTAAATGACCCAACAAATGAGAGCAAAGTAACAAAAGTACGCCATAAATAAAAAAAAGTTACAGAAGTACCTTTAACGCACTATTTTTATGTGTTACGATGACTAGGCTAACAGCTCCTGTTAAAACCTGTTACCCGAGCTTTAAAAAATAAAATAAAAATGTTTCAATAACGCACTAAAAAGATGCGTTATACAAGCAACCAATTTTTTTTTATCCATCAACAAGTCATTATGAATTCATTTCAATGGCCAAGCGGGCACAAATTTACATTTGGACTCAGTTGTTTTAGAAGGAAAAGACAAACGTTTGACAACGATATGTGTTGTTAAATAAACAATAGTTCTCATTTGAATACATTTATCCATTTTACTACAAATCAAAATATTACCATTGTTGAAAGGTGTGAGCCAACTTTAAAACGGTTCTTTGTAATTGCTTTTTCCTATCTCAAGGGAGTTCAGTTCCCCGAGGATGAACAAGCAAGACTACAAGGCTACAGATTTAAGGCTATTTCTTTTACACCGCTGGCAAATTCCACCATTTCCCTAGCTTTATATATATATATATATATATATATATATATATAGCTCAGCTAAAGCAAATTTATATCATTCTCCATCCCTTTGTCGTTAATAAATAATTAACATTATGGTGACTGTATTTTAAAATCAGTGCTATCCTTGGGAAAGTATAACTAGAACTATTCATAGCAATTAGCAAACCCACGTAAAGTAAAGTTTTTTGAGCCCTAGCTAGTTGTGACCTTTTTTTCTAATTTCTAGAAAAAAAGAACGCGCCACACGCGCTTTACCTTTTATCTCTCCTAAATAATACCGTTCCTATCTGCTTTATTACCGTTGCTTCTCTGACTATGCCATGGGGCCGCCGACGGGCACCCCACCGGCGCGTGCAAGTGATCAGAAGAAAGCCTCAGCTGAGGCGATTCCACCAAGATATGGTCCAGTAGGGTCATACGCCAATACTCTCACGGATGCTGCGGGTTCATCTGGGACCACTAATCTCATTGAACCCGAATCGATCAAGGCTAGAAGAACATCTCACAATGGCAAACCTGCAGTAATCTTTAAGGCAGTCGACTTCTATGGTACTATGGCGATGCATTGTCGAAGAACAATTGTGGGTAGATTTCTCAAGAGTAGGCCCCAAATTGACACAATTAGGGCAAAATTTTCTGAAAAATTCCCTATGAAAGGAACCCCAAAGATTGGGGTTTTTGACAATTTCAACATATTCCTCAATTTCACTAACGAAGAAGATTACAATTTCATCTTGTATAAAAGGGTGATTGAGATAGATGGATACCAAATTTGGCTTCAGAAGTGGACACCGGATTTCAAACCAGAGGAGGATCTCCCTATTGTTCCTGTTTGGATTCTACTTCCAGGTTTACCTTTTCATTTACATAATTGGCACTATGTTAAGCAAATAGCTAATGAAGTGGGAATTCCTCTGGAGATAGATGTTGCTACTAGAAGTATGACTAGGCCTAGCATGGCAAAGGTGAGAGTCGAAATAGATTTACTTAAACCTTTAGTGAAGAGTGTTTGGATTGGAATAGAAGATGATAATGCCCCTCTAAAAGGTTTTGATCAAAAAATTGAGTATGAAAATATTCCTAAATTCTGCAAGCACTGTAGGAAACTGGGTCATGATTTAGCAAGTTGTAGGATCCTGGAAAAAAAAAAATTGGAAGAAAAGAAGGAGGAAGAAGAAAGGGTAGCTGCTATGAACATAGACAATCAAAAAAAGGAGAAAAAAGATAAGAAAGCTAATCACAATGATAAACATGGATCAGAAGAGCAAAAAGATAGATCCAGTGGTGATCAGAGAGGACGAGAGGCTCAAATCAATCAGAATAGACATCATAGAAGAAATAGATGGCAAAGTGAACCTCCTAAGACTGTTTTCAGACCAACTGGAGTAATATTTGGTATTCATAAATCCTTACCGTAAAAATGGGAGTAAAAAAAAGGGGACTATTAACAATGACAATCATGAGGAAGTGGGGGATGAAGAAGCGGATAAGGAGAAGTTTGGTAAGGACAAAGAGCTGAATGGTAGTAAAAATAAGCAGCAGGAGGTCAATAACAATAACGAGAACCCCAACAAAGATATAGCTGAGCAGAGCCACAAAACTCCCGATGGGCAGAATAGTAATCAACAAAGTGTTATAGCCTGTATATTGTACGTTTGGAAATTCCAAGGTCGTCGTGGAAAGTTAAGGGCGAGACCATTTTCAGAAATTATTTTAATAGACGAGTTGTTATAAATATTATTTATGACTATTATTAGTATGGAAATATTGGGAAAGGTTAAGGGCAAAAAGGAAATTTGCAAATGGCATCATGGTAATTTTATGGAAAGGCTAAGGGTAAAATGGGAATTTATGATGTTCTAGAAAATTCATGGAATGGCCATGTTGGCCGAAAATGTAGCATATGTAGGTGTATGCTCACATTTTTTTTTTATGAGGGCTAAAGTGTACATAGGAAGACAATTAAGTCTTCTTTGTTATTTCAAGAAATTTCTAGAAAAAATGAATGAAAATGATGACAAAAATTAAGTCATCTTTGCCATGGAAAATAAGAAAATTCTAGAAATAAAGAAAGGGGAAAAGAAAAGAAAAATCTAGAGAGGGGGCATGTGCCCCTCACATGCATGCAATATGTATATATATATAAGAGAAGGATGGTCATATTTTTAACAAGGAGAGAAAGAAAGCAAGAAAGAAAGAAAGAAGAAAAAAAAAATGGAGGGGCCATTCGGCCATGCCTTGGCCGAATTGGTGCCATGAGGGAGAGAGCAAGAAAAATATTTTTCTCCTAGTTTTCCTATCAATTTGAGGATCCTCTACAACATGGTGCAAGTGTTGAAGCAAGTAGAAGGATGTTTGGTGTCATGCACCAACCCTACACCAAGTGAGAAGTTGAAGGAAAAGGTGAGATTTAATCTCTTTTTATATGTTATGAAGGGTTTATTTATGTTCTAGTATGTAGAAATGGTTAGAATTCATGAGAATATGGAAGTTTGCGTGGTGTTTATATGTGTGTATGAAGCGTGTGTGTGTAATGCTGTGTAGACAAAATAAGTTGAATTTTATGTAGTATTTTAGTTGTGGATATTGTGGATTTTATATTGTGAAGGTTGAATGAATTGGGTTGAAATTGGAAATATGGAATATGGCCGTATGGTTGTTGCATGATGTAGATGACAATGAATTAATTGTTCTTAGTATTGGTTGTTGTCGTAATGTATAGAAATAGATGAAAAATTCATGAAAACTTGTTGGTAGTTGTTGTGGCCGGTAAAAATGATGGAAGGTTGACAAGTTATGGTGAATTAATTCTAGTTAATATTTTAGTTGTTGTGTTGTGAATCCATGATGAAAATGAAGGTTTGATGGCTTAAATTGAAGTTGTAGTCGTTATCGGAATATTAGAATAGTTAATGTGATATTGGCTTGAATTTTACATTGCATGGAAAATGTTGTTAATGTAAATTGATATTATTGGATATTCTAGTTGTCGTCATATGAATTATGTGATGAAGGGGGAAGGTTGTTGTTGAAGTTAGTATACATGAATGATGATGAAATGTATAGTTGTTGTGCATTGGAAGGTTTCGTGTAAAGTAATATGTTAATTGAGTTGTTAGAAGATTATGTGAATTGAATTGAAGTGAATTGAATATAGAAGTGTTGCTTGAATAACTGCTAGTATTGTTGTTGGATTGGCCGAGTTGAATTCTCGGGTTTGTTGATGTTGGTTTGGGCCGAGCCATATTCTCGGGACGGTGTATTTTCGGGGGAGATCTCGCCGAAATTTCGCGAATATAAGTGAATTTATTTGAAAAGTTGAGACAAGTGAATAACAATGGATTAAATGATTGTGTGAATTCTTTGGTATGTAGATTGACAAGGTTGGGCAAATAAGCATAACTAGTTGGTCGCGGCACAGTATGTAAGGCTTTTCTTTCTTTCTTTCTTTTGGCATGTGTTAGAGCCAAGTAAGGTGTGATATTGATATGTATATTCGGGTTATTCTATTCCGTGATTCCGAATGTTTAGAGTCGTATGTCCCCCCCCCCCCCCCCTAATTTAAGTATCTAATAATTACGTACTAGACCCCCGATTTAAGCATTCGGGTATACGTATCCCGATATAAACATTCGGGTCTAAGCATCCTGATATAGATATTCGATGTAAATATAAGCGTTCGATATGAGAAATTCCGATACAAGAAATTTGGAATAGGTATTCGAGTTGAGTATCCCGATATAAGTATGAGTATTCCTAACCTTCGATATCAATATTCCGACATAAGTGTTTCGATATAAGTATTCCGATATAAATATTCCGATAAGAAGATTCTGATATAAGTATTCGTTATGAATAACCCATTATGAACGTCCGATTATTTCATCGCGTCTTGGTTTATGTGCATTTAGTTTCTAATTACTCGTTCTCGCGCATATGTTACGATTTCCTTTGCCGAGTCCTCGGGGCCGGTTTATTTCGTGCGCATTATGACATATTCGGTAAGAGATGTGTTACGGTTTCGAGACCTCGCCATAGGGCCGGTTACCGCTGTGCATGGTATAGCAGGATGATATGGTTTCGATATATTCTTGATGATATAGGACGTGTATGATGTTACGTACGTGTTCGAAGTTTGTACGATTTTATGAAATCTTCTCCGAGTATGATGTTGTGGCACGTAAAGGGGTGACCACAATGCCCCGAGCCCATGCATGATTTTTTATTTGCATTCCGTACATTTGCATTCTCAAGGCAGTTTGATCTCGTCATTTGCCTTCGTATTTGTTTCTCGTTACTCGTACATCGTACATATGTTCTGTACATCCGGATCCGTTATGATTTCGTTCGCTATACTTCCGTACATTTGATTCTCGGGGTCATGATTCTGCCACCGTATTTCGCCTTTCATACTTAGTACATATTCCAGACCGACCCCTTTCGGGGGCCGCGTTTCATGCCAATGCAGACACCTGCATGATCCAAGACTCTTGCTGCGAGGAGTTTCAAACAGGCGTTGGCGAGCTCCTTCTCCCAGTGTCGCCGAGTCGCAGCATACCCGAGTTGTGATTTCGATTTGTGTTAGAGACTTTCGCACAGCAATGGGTCCGAGATCTCGTGTCTTCGAGCGGCCCCGTTTGCTACGGTGGCCTCGAACGGCCTATATGTTTGTACATGTATGTATGTCTGTGCGATGTACATCCCGCCTGCCTACGGATTTGATCTGATATGTTTGTTATGTTTGATACGCATGGCCGCCTAAGGCGATGTCTGTTATCAATTCCTTTGAAAGTCTTTCTGTACGCTTCATGTGATTTGATCTGGAAATTTGAAAGGAATATGTATGAAATTGGAGTCTGAGGGTTCGCTCGGCTCCGTATGCGGGGCCGGGTGCCCATCACACCCTGATCAAGATTAGGGTGTGACACAAAGACTAAAACCTGTTCAAAGAACTTTCATGATAAATGATCCTAGTGAACTGGAAGTGGTTTTGTTTGATGAAGGTTGGGAGGTCACGCTGGGAGTAAAAAGGCAAAAAAAACTTCCAACAAAAAACAAAAGGATCCTGGCAGGAAGGGACAAGAGAAAATCATTACTCAGAACAGCTTTGATGAATTGTTATTAGAGGAGGGCATAGATAAGGCTAAATCTGATTCTCAGGTAGTAGGTATAGATGACAAACAAGAAGAAGAACAGGGAAATGAGGATGAATGGGCTGAGGTTTTATCATCTGACGAAGAAAATACCTCAGAAGATTCAGAAGAAGGTGAAAATGAAGAGGAGAATGAAAGTGAAGAAGAAGGAGAATCTGATAGAGAAGAAACTGATAAAGGGGGGCAATCTAGTGCTGGGAAAACAGCCAGGGAGAAGAACTCCAACAAAGCAGTGACAGAAAAGAAAGGGGAGAAACAAAGCATTGTGAATCCTGTAACAAGGAACCAAAAGAAGAATTCTCAAAAAACCTCTAAACATCCTCTTAATGATTAAGTGCCTAAATTGGAATATTAGAGGGATGAAATCCCAGGCTGCAACTGAGAGGTTAAAATACCTGATAAAAGAGCACAAAATCCCATTTGTTGCTCTTCAAGAACCTTTTATAAATGAATCAAAAATTGACTCTTATAAGACTACTTTAGGAATGCAAGGGGCTTATGCCAATTGTAGCAACAAAATTTGGATTTTCTGGGGAAATGAGATTGATTGTTCCATTTACAGTTCAGAGGATCAGATGGTAACTTGCAGGATTGCCTTGAATCCAAATTTGCAAATTTTCTTATCTATAGTGTATGCAAAATCCAGGTCTGCAGGCAGAGAGGATCTTTGGAGATATATGAGAATGTTTGCTTCAACAATTGATGATCCATGGGCTGTTTGTGGAGACTTTAATTGTATTTTAGACGTTGAAGAAAAACTAGGAGGCAATCCTCACAGTTTGAGTAAAAGTATCCCCTTCATGGAGTGTCTACAGGATTGTGGGCTGAAAGATAATGGTTTTACTGGCTGCTCTTACACATGGTCGAATGAGAGAAAAGAAGAAGAAGTAATCTGGAAGAGGTTAGATAGGATGGTTAGCAATGAAAAATGGGCCGATCTATTTGAGAAATCAGAGGTTATGCATCTTTCTAGGGTCAGCTCGGATCACTGTCCTTTATTGATCACCTGTAAAAATGATCAACAATCTTATGTGAAATACTTCAGATTCCTTAATTTCTGGACAGAGCTTGAAGGTTACCAGGATGTGGTTAAGACTCATTGGTATTCTCATACTAGTGGTAATATTTTCTGGGAGATCCAACAAAAACTCAAAAATACTAGTAGAGGGTTGAGTAACTGGTCTAGATCAAAGATTGGCAACATTTTTGAGAAGGTTCAACAGCTTGAAGAAGTGGTAAAGAATGCGGAAGATAGATACATGGATACTTTGGATCAGATGGATAGGATGCACATGAACAAAGCAAAAGCAGATCTTATAGTGCATCATAAACATGTTGATAGCTTTTGGAGGCAAAAGGCCAATCTGAAATGGAATTTAGAAGGGGATGAAAACACAAAATTTTTTCATTCGGTAGTGAAGGGTAGAAGAAAATATCTTCAGATCAGGAGGATATGTGATGAAGGAACATGGATAGAAGGAGAGGAGAATATTGGAAGGGCAGCTGCTCATTTCTACCAAAATCTCTTTTCACAACAGAACAATTCTATTGATAATAATATCCTTAAACATATTCCCAAATGCATTAATTCTGATGATAATGAGTTTTTAACTAAAATCCCCTCGGATGAGGAGGTGAAAAAAGCAGTTTTTAATATAAATCCTAACAGTTCTGCTGGTCCTGATGGATTCAGTGGATCATTTTTCCAAAAATCATGGGATATTGTGGGTGATGACATTGTTAAAATGGTCAGGGCTGTCTTTGATGGCAAGCAAATGCCCAGATATTTCACTAATACTTGTTTGATTTTATTGCCTAAGATTGAGTCGCCTCAAACCTTTTCAGATTTTAGGCCTATTAGTTTGAGCAATGTCACTCAAAAAATCATTTCAAAGGTGCTTTCTGAAAGGCTTTCTTATATTATTCCCAAAATAATTTCTACTAATCAAAGTGGTTTTGTTAAGGGTAGAGCAATAGGAGAAAATGTTTTACTAGCTCAAGAGATCATTCATGATATCAAACAAGAAAATAGTGGGGGTAATGTAGTTTTTAAAATTGATATGAACAAAGCTTATGACAGAATTTCTTGGTACTTTGTGTGTGCTGTTTTAAGGAAAATGGGTTTTGATGAAAGTTGGATTTTTATTATATGGAATCTAATTTCCAACAATTGGTACAGTGTGGTTATAAATGGTAAGAGGCATGGTTTTTTCAAATCACAGAGGGGGGTTAAACAAGGAGATCCCATATCTCCATCTCTTTTCATAATAGCTGCTGAATCCTTATCATGTATGCTGAATGATTTATATAAAAATCCTAGGTTCAAAGGCTTCTCTATGGAAGCCACTGGACCTAAGATCAACCATTTATCTTATGCTGATGACTTAATAATTTTCTGTGCAGGTAAATCTAAAACTTTGAAACTTGTTATGAAGGTGTTGGAAGATTATGCCACCAATTCTGGGCAGATGATCAATAGGACTAAGAGCTGCTTTATTATGGATAAAAAGACTTCTGAGAAAAGGAGCAGTATAGTGGCTAATATTCTCCAAGTGCAAAGGCAAGAATTTCCAATCACTTATCTAGGGTGCCCTTTATTTCAAGGTAGGAAATTAATTCAATACTTTGCTGATATGGCTACAAAAATTCTCAAAAGGGTGAACTCATGGAACTATGGTAGATTATCTACTGGAGGAAAAATCATTTTGATCAAACATGTACTTTCTGCTATGCCTATACACCTTCTTGCTATTTGTCAACCTCCAAAAACTATTTTCAAGCAAATGGAACAAATTTTTGCTAACTTCTTATGGGGAAATAATGAGGGTAAGCATAAATATCATTGGGCAAATTGGCCTAGTCTGTGTTTGCCTACTAATGAAGGTGGTATAGGCATTAGATCATTGCATGATATTTCTGAAGCTTTCTCAGCCAAGCTATGGTGGCAATTTAGAACAAAAGATTCTTTGTGGGCTGAATTTTTGAGAGCAAAATATGCTAGAAGAATCCATCCTGTTGCTAGAAAATGGAGTTACACTCAATCCCATAACTGGAGAAGGATGATGAAGATTAAAATGAAAGTGGATCACTGTATTTTATGGAAAGTTAATAAAGGCACTGCCAGTTTTTGGTGGGACAATTGGACAGGGCTTGGGGATTTAGCTCAGTTTGGGGCAGCCAACACCTCAGTGAGGGGCTCTGTTTCTGAATATATAGTTGATGGTTCATGGGATGTGCAAAAGCTCAATCAAAAATTGCCTGAACAGGTAGTTCAACATATCCTTGGAATTAGTATTAAATCTTCTCCTTCTAATGATAATACAGTGTGGACTGCCACTACAGATGGAAGATTTAGTTGTAAATCGGCTTGGAATATGGTCAGGAATTCTCAGAATACATCTCTAGTTAATAAGATGATGTGGCACAAGAAGTCTCCTTTCAAAGTGTCTTTCTTTTTGTGGAAGGTGTTAAAAAATAAGGTGGCTGTGGACGTGAATTTGAGAAGATTTAATGTTCAGTTACCCTCCTGTTGTTCTTGTTGTACGATGAATGATCAAGAGGATGTGGAGCACCTCTTCTATAAGAGCAGTATCAGCAAAGACATCTGGACTCATTTTAATCAATGGTTTGGGATTTTTCAAAACACTAATGGGCTTAGACATTTAGTAATCACATGGTGGCTCAGTAAAGGCAAGAACCCCATGGAGGATATGGTTTGCAAGAATCCCGTAGAGGAAATGGTTCTCCCTGGAATTATCATTTGCCAGATTTGGATAGATAGGTGCAAGGCTAGATTTGAAAACAAGAAAATGTCTACACAAAGGATAAAGATTAGAATCTATCAACAACTAGTAATGGTGGTTCACAAACAGTTTCCTGATATCAGTCCTTTTCTGAGTTGGGAACAGTTTATTAGCTCTGTTGAACAGTTTAAATACTATACTAAATCAATTCCTGTTAAATGGACTTTCCCCTGCAGTGGCTATATGAAGTTAAATACGGATGGCTGCTCAAAAGGGAATCCAGGATACAGTGGAGGCGGTGGAGTTATAAGAGATCATAGGGGATATTTTGTTGCTGCATTCGGTATTAACTTTGGGATTACAACCAATAATGTGGCTGAAGCACAAGCTATGATGATTGGTATTAAATGGTGTATTCAGAATGGGTTTAAATGTTTGGAATTGGAAAGTGATTCTAAACTAGTAGTGGATTGGATTCGGAATGATATCAACCCACCATGGAACATCGTGGACACTATTGTGGAGATTAAAAATCTGTTGGAACATGCTGAGCATTGGAGTATCAATCACTGTTTTAGGGAAGGCAATAGGGTGGCTGATTGTTTGTCGAACTGGGGACTAGAGTGTAAATCAATGACCTGGATTACTGATTTTCAAGCTCTTCCAAAAGAAGTCAAAGGAGAAGTGAATATGGACAGATTACAGATGCCAACTTTTAGGAATAATGTCATTAAGAAGTCTTGTAACATAAATAGGAAGCTAGATAGGAGATATGCTTTTGATGTTCCATGAGGCAATATGTATATAGAAGGAGAGTCATATCTCTTCATGTAAAAATTTTTTGTAAGCTTAAATGAAATCCTATCAATCTTAGTATGGGACTTGTCCATACAAGATAGGTACAGTTGGAGATGATCCACTGTTTTTGTGCTATAATGCATTGAATAAAAGAGCCCCTCGATTAGTGGGGTTGATTGATTAAAAAAAAAAAAAAAAACCCACGTAAAGTATGCACAACTCACAGTTGATGGAAAATAAAGCTTAGATTTCAAATAGCGATACCTCATTTAGGCGACTTTAATTTGATAAGACATCACTAATCACAAAGTTCTATTTATATATCATTTTCATTAATCACAAAGTTCTACTAAGGATAAAACGAGGAAAAAATTAACAATCGTACCTTGAACTTCTAAAACGACAAATATTTGAGACAATCATTTTTACTAACCACGGCAAATAATTTGAGACGGAAAGAGTAATATCTAGGAATAATCTACTCCTATTAAGTAGCTCCAGAACGAGTTAGCTCATTTATTACAAGTGGAACATTAATTAGGGAGTACCCGTCTCAAATTATTGCCATATTTTTAAAAATAATTGTCTCAAATTATTTATCGTTTTAGTAGTTCAAGGCACAATTATTTATTTTTTCTCCATTTTACCCTAGTAGAATTTTGTCATTAATGTAGATGACACATAAATAGAGAAAATATTTAATAGAGAGAGATTGTAACTTAGACATAAATAAGAGTAAAGTTAATCAAATATCCTTCCTAATTAATATTTCTTAAGAGACGTGTAAAAAAAAAAATTGAGAGAGAGGAAGTAACAATTTAAGACCATGGGACATGATTTGATTGAAATAGAAAAAAGGATACTTGAAATAAAAATTGAAATAGGGAATTCAGAATGCAGTGTACATTTTTTTTAAAGTTATCTTTACCTTTCAACAATGGTAATAATTTTAATTTGTTGTAAAATAGATAAATGTATTTAAATGAGAAATGTCGTTCATTTAACAAAACATTATGTTGAAAATCGTTTTTTCTTTTCCTTGTAAAACTATTGAGTCCAAATGTAAATTTGTGCCCGCTTGCAGGGGCGGAGCCAAGAAGGGCTGGCGAAAAATTACATTATTTATACATAATAAAATTATTTTTTATGTATATATAGCATACGTTGAACTCCCTTAGGCTTCTTCTGGTGTTTACTTTTTCATATTTTGAATCCTCTTAGCGGATATCCTGGCTCTGCCACTGCCCGCTTGGCCATTGAAATGAATTCATAATGACTTGTT
>NW_026725483.1:0-22500 GCF_029784015.1 Lycium ferocissimum
TGTAGTCTTCTTGCCATTATCGGTTGTAGTCTTCTTGTTCTTGACATATCAAGTCAAGAGGACGAGGCTCCTAGCAATGGGGGGAAAGGAGAGTGGGTAAGTGGGCTCCTTTCACTTGACTGGTTAGTTAGGAGTGATCTTTTTTCGCACATCTCCACTCTTTTTCTCTTTCAAACTAGGAGGATTGGCATTTGGCCAAGATGTGATCTATCTCTTTCCTTGGTTGTAGTGGAACTTTGGGTTTCTTTAGCGAGGAACCCTTTCACTCGGCGTCGAATGATCAAAGCTAAAAGCTTTAGGCATCTTTTGAGCATGTTCAGCTTCCAAAATTCCTGGAGTCCTACGCTACGGCATTATCACAGAAAGAAAACATGGCTAGTAGATAACAATTTGGTTCTATTTTAATATAAAAGAAATATGCGCTCCTCTCCTTAGAGTCAAGTGGCTTTCCGCTCCTTATTTTATTTATTAGTCTGATTTCCCGACTAAGAATAAGTTTTCTTAGGCAAAAAAAACTTGCATCAATCCGACCTTAGAAACAAGATTTCACGGCAGCTAGACTACGCGATATACACAATTTTCAGTCGTAGGACTGGGTCAAATATGCCATATTTCCTTTCACCATTCCAATCGTGCCAGTTTTCTAAAACACCGTGTTTTTGGCCTACTTGACTTTTTCCTTACTATATAGACTGAGGGCATTCTCGCAGCTACTTCTTGCAAACTTTTTGTCCTAACTGCGCATTTGAAGCTTCTTCTATCAAAGAGCTTGGGCATCTTTCGATGAGTAGGTCCGGAAAGAGACTTAAGGCATCCCTATGTGGTTAACATTTCCCTGAGGCGCCTAGCCTTTATGGGCAAGTAATCCATCTCGCCATTCCTTGGCTAAATAAATAGCACTTCGGTGTGAATAAGAATCAGAGCAATCTCTAGTTTCGAATCGAGTCTTGGCATCAATCCCAGTCCCTTAGTTCAAGCCTTCAAGCTCAATCCCAAAAGCTCTAGTCCCAGAAAAATACTTAAAAGAAGTAGCTCGTGGAACTGAGTTCCGCTAACCGCTTCTTGCTAACAAAGCTGTCCAATTCAATGAATGTGCTTGCGGCCTCTTCTCTGCTCGATGCCTATTCTGTTCCTTCTAAGGGCTAGGACTTCGATTGGTGTCAATAAAGGGCGAGGGCTTTTTAGGACTACTACTATGACTAGGAAAAAAGACCAGTATTTGAACATCAAGCTTGTGGACAAGTTGCTTTTACGCCAGAAGAAATGTGATTCTATAGTCAAACTTGGGATGAGACTTCGTACATCTACGATAGAGTGAAAGGCCAATAACAGGATCTTTCATAAGTGAATCAGAATACCTTTACATCTTTCTATTCACCTTTAATAAAGCGAGCAGTGGCTATCAAAAGACCTAATCCGTCCCTTCCCCACTCTTTATTGGTTCGTTTCGTAGGAATAGAGTAGTCAAAGTCAAAGAAAAAGGGTTTGACCGTTTCAGGTCGTAGATGGCAGGTCACCTAACAGTGTCTTAGATTTTGTGCCTTGACCTTTCGGGTCTCACTAATCCCAGTTGGAAAAAAAGCAATAGGAATCCGCGCCATTGGTACCATTCCTGCTTCTTTCTCTTGCCCCTACCTATATAGGAAAAGAGGTTTCTCACAAAGATGGATTGGAAGACCCATAGCTTGAGAATTCCCCAGTCGTTGTTTGAGCTTTTCCAACTAGCTATGCGCTAAATAAGCCCTCCCTAACCTATAGCAAGAGTAGTGCTACTAAGCGAAGGCGAAGGAGGAAGTTTAGATTGGAACTTTCTCTTGCCTTGTTCTTATGCCTATTGGTGAATCAGATGTTCTTCCCCCAGCCAAGACTGATTAGCGAGAGTTGTCGCATATCCGCTTGAATAAGCTCACTCTTGGTTAGCTATGAACACAGAGTGAAGAATCGCTAAGGCCAATCATTCCTTAGTCTCTCCTATATCCTATTGCTATTCTAGCTGGGATATTCTCTCTATTAAAGCATATAGGAATCAGAGGTAATATCGTATAAGTATAGTCAACAATCATTCCTTTGGTTCCATTCGTTCGCTTACATCGTGGGAAGAAAAGGGGCAATATCAATAGAAGATCCATCTTTCTATTAGTCCATGCGTGCCACGTTCAGCTATAGATGGATGACTTGATTCAATGGAGACTGGATTCCGCCTACCAAGATTTCCAAGAGTTTTCATCCTTATTACTAGAACTGGCTCTAAGAGACCTGCTGTAACCGTTATTGGGGGAACTGCTACCGTAATCCGGACTACATATTCCACTATGCTAGTTATTTAGAACTTAGGAGTTCCTTTTACACGCTACGCTATCCTCCACTCTTCCTATCGTTTGTGCCCCATACCCATGGGTCACTTCACTCCCTTTCGAGAGGGATTCACTCAGACTTAGCTATCCATTTCATTTATATGATCAGGACATCGAGCTTATAGAATACAAAGAAGAAAACGTAAGCAATCTCCCTTTTCTTTTTGAAAGAGGAAGACATAAAACAAAGCCGGTTCTCCTGATTGAATAGCTCGTCATGCAGCAAGACTAAAGAAGGCTCTGAATGGCCGCTAAATGAAGTCAAAGACTAAGTAAGCTGGTACGTCAGGTCTTGTCTCCTAGCGGAGAGCTACCGGGTATTCATTCAAAAAGAATGCATTTACCCTTTCTCCCCCTTCCTTCGGCATCCCTGACTCGGGCATCCCTTTCAGGTGCAGTTGACGTAGAATTTAGGTAATTTAGAAGGACTAAACGTACTGATGAAAGGGAAAACTTAGGAAAGAATAGCGTTGGAGAATCCTTCGTTTGAGGAAAGAGATGATAAAATAAGTCATGAAAAAAAAAAGACAAATAGAACGAGGTTTTTTTTACGTGATCGGAAATCCCCCGTCGGTGATGAACCAGTACGCACTTAGGATAGCACTTCGGGAGAGTGAGATCCGGGTGGCATATCAAAAAGACAACTCAAAATCGCCACCGTACGAGACTTGCAGGGCATGCCCGCCAGAAAGTGAAGAGAGGTTTATAAGCACCCCGACTTAGGAATCATGACCCACCGAAGAAAAGAAAAAAGTATACCGCGATGCACCTCTCTTTGGTTAAGCTCTTGAAGATGCCTAAGTTGACTTTCTTTAGAAGCCGCATCGAGGACTTTTTCAAAGATCCGGAGCCAAGCCTGCGCACCAAAGCGCTCGAAGATCAAGAATCAGTCTTTCATTGGTAAATAGACTGGAAGTCTTTGGCTAGTGCGCTGACCTACTCGCCCTCACCTAAATAAAGACAGAGCCCTTTAGGAAGGTTGGCGCCTGGTGTCTAAACCGGAGACATCGCACCGGAATGCATTCCCCACCGCAGACAAGAAGACTCGAGGAAAACTATTGATCCCTTTGATGACTCTCCTCTTCATCTTCCCGGGTTGCAGAGAAGAATCCGAACGGAGGAAATTGGAAAAAGAAAATAAAGTCTCTCTTTCTACGATCACCTCTAGCGTCCAACAAAAGTCTTAGAAGGAGAATCTAACTATTCTCGAAGAGATTCTTGCCAACACCATTAGGAAGATGAGGGAAAGGGGAAAAGAAGTCAAATTCGCTATTTCCGACAGCTACGGTAGTAGAGAAGGAGAGGCACTACTTATGAGAAAGAGGAGTTTTCTCTTCTACTCCCGGGTATTGAACCGGGGTGCTTTGGTACTAGACTGGGCGGGCGAGCCATAATCACAGGGGGAGAAAGGCGCAGATCTTTTCATCCTCCGCCAACAAGCAGAGCCGACACCGAGCTACTTCCTACCTTTTTCATTCAAACGGGAATGACTCCACTCTCAGTCCCAGTGTGGCTTAGACTAGTAGAAGGCGTAAGGATGCTAGACCGCTGCTCAATACTGGATAATCCACGTTCATCGGTCTGCAGCAAGCACTGACTTTTAGGGGGCGGCAACTAAAGAGGTAGCGAGACTAAGCGCAATTTCAGGAAGAGTTGGACCCTTTCCAACCAGTCAAGTGGCTTTCCGCTCCTTTCCTGGATTAGAAAGAAAGCTACTAACAGTACCGTGCAATATCTGGCCTAGTGCAAACCATGGCATACATCAAACTACCAACTGCATAAGAATAAGGAACAAGAGACATTTCCTTCTTCTCTTCATCAGTTGATGGACTTGACTTTTTCTTTAGCCTCTCGGCTTCGAGAAGCCGTGGGCCCAGTAGTGCTTTCTTAAAGCCTGTAACCCGCTCGACGTAAGAACCGATCTCAAGCTGGATGAGAAGGGAAATAAAGACTAGTGAGAATAGCCGTAATTCAACTAGGCCTTGAATCAGTGGTTTACAGAGACAATTAGTCATCTGCTTACGGCTAATCTGCTCTTCGAATCTTATCTTAGAATAGGTTGGAACTATTTAAACATGATACGCTTATTCTGAAAGTACGCATTTCTTGCTCTAAGTCTGCTGGGTTGGATCGAACTAGTTGGTTTGGCAGGAAGATAATGGCATAAAAGAAGCATTCCACTTTTGGAAAGAGAAGAGTCAGTCTGATTATAGATCCCTCTGTCTTGCATTGGGTTAACTGGAGCTTAGATAAAGCGATAGGCAGAAGAGAGAGAATTAGTCTGTCTTTATAGACTGACTTTCCTCGCATCAAAGCTTTCCGGTTCTCTTCCTTTATGAAGAAAGGAAAGGCTTGTTATCGACGAAGAAGATCTTTATACTGTTCATCCTAAGAAAAGCAGTTTTCACTCGGTACAACTATTCTATGCTAGCATAGCATGCTTCTACTTATGTTGTGTTGCAAATTCCGGATCAGGAACAATCCTTTCTTATTCGTTGATGCCAGTCTAAAAATCCGTACTTGTTGACTAAAAGGCTTTCGGCTTTCTAGCTTGAAGCCTAAGGGCTAAGGGAAATTCATCCTTGGATCAATGAAATAGTTGAATTAGCTAAGATGCAAGAAGCAACCTCTTATTGAAATGACTTTAGGAAGTGCCTAACCTTTCTCCTTCGATCCGATCCTTTCTGTGACCCATGGTCTGGAAATGAGCTTATTGTCTCTTCGTCTCTTGCCTTTGAATCGGATATTCCGATGAAAGCGGATTCTCTTTCCGTCCCTCGTCATCGAGAGGAAGAATCGCTATCTATCTATCCATATACGTATCAACAAATGTGGTTCCAGGGATCGGTCGATTGCCCCTCACCAGCAGCTAGAGGAGGAGAAAGGAATGATGTCCCGGCCTGGGCTGGGCACCTATCAGCCAACTATTCCTTTTTGGAATGGAAAGAAGAAAGGATGGTCGTAGATCACTGATGTCGAATTCACGAAAAAGATCATATGTGAAAGAATCGTCAGATTATGGGTTCCCGGAGTAGACGGAATGGAGAATGAATGAAATAGAATAGTCTGGCAGAATCGTATGATAGGGAAAGTGCGGAGCCTCCCACTTGTCTGGGTTACCGGGCTGGCTAACCTAACTATGAATTTCCATCAATGTCGGGATAGACAGAGGTCTAGGATAGTACGCTGTCGGAGTGAGACCGGGGTACAGTAACGAAGTTAGACCGAAATGAACGACTCAATTCCTCTAGAAGAAAGGAGAGAGAAAGAACAACCAATTCTATGAAACAATATCTTATTTACGTCAATCGGTTGCTACTAGTCCGGGTTACCTCAGAGATAGAGCCATTAGGCGAGAAAAAACAACCTAGTTAGTGCACTAACTCAAACCTAGTTCTTGCACGAAATGTCCTGCTAACATAGGAGCACTCCTACTAAGAAATGGAAGAGCCAATTTCTTTCTGTTCGACGACACAATGCCTCACCTGCCCTCTGCTACACATCTCTTTCGTTCGCCCTAGACCCACCCACCAAATGGAACTCTGCCCTTTTTGTTGGGTTAGAGCGAGTATGAAGTCAGGGAGGAAGAAGAAGAGAGGGAAGAAATAATATAGTAATATTTACCTTTCCCAGCTCTCAGAAATGGAGAAGGAATCTAAAATCTAGTGAACCCCTCAAACTCCGTAGGTAATTCGAGACAATTCAAGAAGAATAAGATAAGCTAACACAAAGAACTTGAACATTGACAATAGAAAGTTGAATACTACCATTCTTTCGCGTTGACTCTTCCGCGGAGTAGCCTAAAGAATCGCCTTTCGCTTATTACTCCTATAGAGCGAGAGATTCGGCAACATTCACTGAGTAAAAACAAACCTCCACTTTCTTTCATAAGAAAACTTCTTGTAAACGTCGATTAGTCTTAGATTAGGTAGGAAAGGGGATCGCATCACCGACCATATCTATTATTAGTAGGAAGGTAAGTACAAAAAACTCGATTTCTCTATTTGATTGACAATGTAAATCTATTCGGATGATATGATAATTTATGTAGCCGAGTCACGAGGACTTCTTCTTCTACTCCCTTCCCGGAAGATAGAGGGAACTTAGCCTCTGACAAAGTAGTAGCTGACATAGGAATAGCTGGCAAAGGAAGAGCTTCCGCTAAGATTCTGACTTATTTGGAAACTAGATTTGCTGCCCCTGCAGACTCTTCTTTTGAAGAATCTGATTCGCTAACATTGGTATACTGAATTTGCGGCATGGCATAGAATAGAACATGAATGGCTCTTCTTTGCCAACCTTCGCTTCTAGAAGGAAGTAAGTAGAAGCTGACCCTCCAACATACATTGCAGGGAAGGACCCCTCCAGTGGCATACTTTATGGAGAAAGGCTTCCATCAGCAGGCAGGTATTTACTTTTCTGATACCTTCACGTCTTGTTGTCAAAGAAAAAAGGTTTAGTATTATTCTTTCTCTCGCTTGCACATATAATTGGGTTCTTAAGCAACTGGAGGTCTGTAATGCCTTTTTACACGGAACTCTTGAGGAGGAGGTCTATATGTCTCAACCTCCTGGTTTTCTGGATACCGCTCATCCAGGATATGTCTGCCGACTTCACAAAGCTCTTTATGGACTGAAGCAAGCTCCCAGAGCTTTTTTCACTTGTTTCAGCACTATATTGTGCTCTAAAGGGATTCCGTGGCAGTGCCTGTGATACCTCTTTATTCATTCGTCACACATCTGGGGATAGTATCTACCTTCTTTTATATGTCGATGATATTTTTCTCACAGGTAGTGATCAACAGGGAATACTTGCTCTTCTTTCGTTCTTGCATGCTCATGAAAATATGAAAGACTTGGGCCTTCTCCACGACTTTCTTGGTATGGAAGTGTATCGGCAGGGGCGCACTCTTATCCTTCGTCAGCAGAAATATGCCCTAGATCTCTTGCCTCGTGCAGACATGCTTGATTCTCGTCCTTTGGCCACTCCTCTTACTAGTGGTACCGAGCTTCCCAAGTTGGATGTCACTTCCCTCTCTGATCCCACCTATTTCATTCTTCTATTGAGTCGGCTAACTGTAACTATAAGCTACACGCCTCGAACTCGTATAAAGATTCTTCCTCTAGGGCCTCCTTTCACCTTTTGTTAGCGACCCTTAAACGGGTTCCAGCAGTGCCAGTTCAAGCCTTACCTTTTTCGTTTAGTCTGACTATTTTCCGAATTCTATATATGAATGAAAGCTACGTTTCGGCAAATAGGTCTATTTATATAAACGGAAACTATCATCCTAAGGAAGAAACTGAAAAACGTTAGTTTCACAGCCGAGGTCAGAGCTTCAAGTCAGTAATGTCTCTTTAGCGCCCCATACCCTACTACAATTCTTATTCAATAGAATAATATTACTACAATGTCGTGCCGATGTCTCCCTTACGAAATTGAAGATAAGTCTTTTGATTAGGGGGGTGACAACCGAGGTTTTTAAGAGAAGTTGCCATAGAGGCTATAAAGAGCTATCTCATATCTAATAGGAATAAGAAAATTCTTATGTCTACTGTGGGAAATGGGGTCCCAAGACCATCTCTTCGACGACGTAGACAAAGGGTCCCATCATGGGCGATCTGAGAAGAGAGATGCAGAAGAAGATGTCCTCCTCAACGGGTCAAGCCCTCGCTCAGAACTAAAGGATCCTTAACATCGGCACTCACTGCATAAGCTCATAGGGCAAGATGAAGATCCGGAAAAAGGTTAAACAGATCGTCAACTTCACCTTGGCATGCTTCCATCAGCGCTGAAAAGACAGCATTGAACGAGAAGAGAACTAAGGCAAGGCTGGTGATGTGCCACTGTATGGAGGGCTCAGAGAGAGTAGAAGCACTTTCCTTCACGCTGAGTGTGAACTTCCGATTTCAGGCTGCTCTTAGACCAGGAAGATTGCTTATGACATCAATCAGCTAGGTCCGTCGTATGTCGAATAGTTTGTCAATGCATGCTTCCCTTTCTTATGCTAAAGTTAGTCTTTAGAAAGTTTTCTGATGAGCAAACTCTTTTTCTTCAGATCCCTTTTAGTAATAAAGAAATGTTTGAGGCCTTTTATCTCGTCCAAGGCCTCAAACCTGATATCTGAGAGGAGATGTCTTTGGGAGCAGCTAAAGAAAGTGTCTAAACGCATCCAGGGACCATGGTTGGTCACCGGGGACTTCAATTGGTCCTTTCTCTCTCCTCTTTCACCAGTGAGTGGTGAGTTTCCCTTTTTTTTTTCTAGGTAGGTACCTCTTGGATTCGGACTTTGTTCCAACAGCTGCCATACGTGAGATCCTGATCGTCTTCCTCCCAGTGTTGTTGCCTGCTGGGGGAAGGAAGGAAAGTCGGGCTTCCTTCCAGGACCGGAGAAGGTCAAACTCTGGGCGGGCTGCCGGGTTTCGCCTACGCAACGGTTTCACAAGATTGAACCTTTTTTGTTCAACCCAAGTGTTGGAGTTCCAGAGCACGAGGGAATGGACTTTCATTCCCAGGACCGCCTCGTCTATGTATTCGGCGCCTCTCCCGATTGCTTGAAGATAGGCGCGCGATACGATAAAGGCCCCTGGGAGAAAGCAATGAAAAGCCAGGGTAGAGCCTCGGAGCCGACCCAAGCGAAGATCGGCACTCGAAGCAGCCCGAAAAAGGGAAAGCCGTGGAGACGGCAGACTCGCCAGTCAGGCACAGCGTGAGGCTGACTACACTACAGTAGATCGGGAGGTTACAATTCCTGTTTCAATTTCCGGGAGTGAATGTAGTAAGTGCAGACGGTGGATCAGGTGTGAACATCAACCAAAGGCGTCTTGGGGATCGGCAATAGCTAAACATTGTGGCATCACAGTTCAGGCTACGTATGGCTGGCGTACAACCTACGGGCTTTTTAGCCAAAATCAAAAGAACAAAAAAGGATGCCTGCTTTGGTACCTTTAGTCCAATCTTAGACAAAGAGCAATTTGGATATGAAGCACTGCTGGGTAGACCATGGCTCCAACCAGGTGATTCATGACAGGGCTCAAAAAAAAAGAAGTAATTTCGTATATAAAGATATGGGTTTCCGGGTTTAGATCGAAATGGAATCCCCGAAAACCAGGGCTGGAGTATTAGACTTGTTCTGCTTCGATAGAGGCACTGTAACCGTAAGTGGAATAACAATCATTCGGCCGATTGCTCTTACTCTTATCCTTCCTTCGCTGACACAGAAGAGAGAGAGCAAGAGCACTCCCCAAGCCAAGGATGAGTGCCAAAGAGAAGATGCGCAAGCTAGTCTATCAGAAGGAGAAAGCGAGGGAGTGAGATTTTCGGTTTCATTAGGGTAGACTGAAGACCAAGCCAATCTCGAAACAAAAAAGAAAACTTATTGCAACTACGAACGTGAACAGATGCTTTCTCATTAGACTATTTTAACCGATTGTTTATGTCGACCCTACGCTACGATTCTTCTTCTCTTATTCAATTTCTAGTTAGATGAACACTGCTCTGCTGCATGACGGAGTGATCTTTCCCTCTTATGAAAGCCGGTATCTCACTTTCGAAAGAGAGTCTCGACGTGGCGGTGTACACCTAGCTCCATAGCTGGGCTAGTCACTGGCTAGAGGGCGACCGACCTACCGGACCGGAGGCAGCCGAGAATGTTATGTAAAAAGGACCAAGGAGGATCCTATCCTAAAGGAGAAGGAGGAGGAGTAGGAGCTCGCTTTAGGGGCGGAATCGAAGCGAAGAAATTCGTTCATGCCACGACGATCTATATGGAAGGGCAGTTTTGTTGATGCATTCCTCTTGAGAATGAAGAAGAAGAGAGATCTTCTTTTTCACAGGAAAATTTGGTCACGTAGATCTTCTATTTCGCCGGAATTCGTTGATTGCTCCGTACGAATTTACAATGGAAAAACTCCTGTTCGTTGTAAGATTACTGAAGGAAAGGTTGGTCATAAATTTGGAGAGTTTGCTTCTACACGGAAACGAAGACCTTCGAGAACAAATATTGGACCGGGAAGAAAAAGGGGGAAAAAGTAAAGTCTAAGCGCATATGGCACGAAAAGGAAATCCTATTTCGGTAAGACTTGATCTGAATCGTAGTTCAGATTCAAGTTGGTTTAGTGAGGGCGACCGCGAAAGTCACCGAATGGGTCAGTCTTTTAGTTCTCCCAGATTAGAATATCAAAGGAGGACGTTGCAGATGCCCGGGGCGGACACGACTTCTTCTAAGGCTAGAAGACCACTGGAAGACACCCAGGACTATAGCATGTCGTGAAAGAAGCACACTGGACGGGCGTGCTTCGACCGTGTCTCCGGGGCACAGTTGAATGTAGATATCATGAACGCGAGGTGCAGGATACCAGGCCGAGAAACCCGGGCAACCATTCCCCTATGTGCCAATCGCTAGCGCATCCAGGGCCCCGGCGCCCAGCTCAGCTGGAGAGGCCTAGCCTGATCTGAGAAGTGCTAATTCGGTTCGGATAGACTTCATTCAAGAATGCCACCGCCCCGGGAATCAATAAGAAAACAAGTGCGTCGTTTCAGATCAGTGAATAAACCGAAAGGAAAGAAGAGACCTTTCTCGCTCAGCGCCTAAAGCGCACTATGCTCCGCTTCAACTTAGGAGAGTTTTCGGTGGAACCGGTGAACCACGCGAGCTGGTTAGATGCGTGGGACAGAGGGCTCGTAGTACCTGCTAGCGCGGCTACGCAGTGGAAGGGAAGGAGCCTAAATCGACCCCCTTCTTTTTTTCAAAGAAAAAAGCAGTAAGGAGTAAGGAGATTAAACTCTCGGATGAGACTAAGCAGCTACCGACCGTTCCGACGCGCCCTTGACCTATTTTGATGTTGACCAAAAACCTATCTCTAAAGTGGAGCCTAGTTTAAGCTGTCAAACAAGTGATGATTGAATGAAAGAAAAACCAAACGTAGGGATATGGATGGAGTCTCGCTCAGTAAAGAGAGTTGTAGGATTCGTAAAACAGGAGAAGAGCCTTTACTTTCAAATGACAACTGCTTCTTCCTGCTGCGAGGGCCTTGCACGAAACCAAACCGCCCCCCGCCCGATCAAGTACCTGTTGCTTCGCTGGTAGGCCTACTTAGGTTAGGGTTCCAAACCTCAGTTCTTACCAACCTCCGGTGTGTAATCTACATCTTTCTAGCTAGAACTCGGTCGAATAAGAATCATTGATTCCCTCTGCTGTCAATTTCTTATTCATTGCGTTCGGCCGGTGCTCCTTTCTCATCTCAAACCATAACGAGTCTTCACGTTAGGGAAGATAAGGGAAGACCGCCTGAGCGAAGCGACCGAAGGAACTTGACTTATCCGAACCGAACGATAGCGGCTTAAAGCGTTGCCTATCACGAGCAGCCTCGCTCCTTGATCGGCGGGGAGGAGCATCTCAAAGTATGGGGCAAAGGATGTTGCGTTTTGACTTTGTCTCCCGGGATCCACCACAGGTTGGGTTTGAGAGCCGTGTGATGGGTGACTATCCAGCACGGTTCGGAGAGCACTTTTAGTCTGCGCTGGTGAATGGAAGCCCCCCCTATCAAGCAAGAAGGAAGCGGCTCTTCCCACGGCGGAGTCACCATTGACTCTATTTATTATTATGGTAAATCAGTGTATCAAGATGTCAATCTGAGATCTTATTTCGGTTCGATACGTCCACCTACGAGACTCACCTTTGGCTTTCGTCTCGGTAGGTGTATTATTAACCATTTTCCCAAAAGAACATTCATTCATTTCTTTCTTCCCCGTCGACCACGACGACTGAAACGACGCGAAAAATCCAGACCCGTAAAGGAGAAGGGCCGGTGGGGGGCATTTGGGAAAGTCGGGCCGATCGGGTGTCTTCATTCAAGCGACGGTACAGAAGAAGAACGAAACGAAGTGAGAGGCCGGGGGGCAGGGAAAAGAGTCGAGTCGATCAGGCTCGACGATCGGGAGAAGCAAAACGAAATCCGGATTTGGCCGAAAAAGAAGCAAGGCTATGGATACCATGACCGATCACCATCGATAAAGAAGAATCTTTCTAAATCACTTCGTGTCAGCGGGGCCTTCAAGCATCCGAAATACGCCGGGATTGAAAATGACATAGCGTTCCTGATAGAAAATGACGACTCCTTCAGAAAAACAAACTTATTCAAGTTCTTTTTCCCAAAGAAGTCCCGCTCCGACCGCCCGACGAGTCATCTACTTAAAAGGACCCTCCCCGCAGTCCGCCCTTCCTTGAATTATTCGGTCATGCAATACTTATTGAATACAAAGAACAAAATGCATTTCGACCCCGTCGTAGTTCTCAATCATTTCGTGGCACCGGGCGTGGCTGAACCATCTACGATGGGGGGAGCTAATGCACAGGGAAGAAGCTTAGATAAAAGAATACGTTCTTGCATCGCTTTTTTTGTAGAAAGCTCGACCAGCGAGAAAAAGTGTTTGGCCGAAGCCAAAAAGAGGGTGACCCACTTTATTCGCCAAGCGAATGATCTTCGCTTCGCGGGAACAACAAAAACCACCATCTCGCTCTTTCCTTTCTTCGGTGCTACCTTTTTTTTTCCAAGGGATGGGGTTGGGGTGTATAATAACCTTTTTTTTGAGGATGCCCGGGAACAACTCCTAGGTCAATTAAGGAGAAAATGTTGGAACCTCATGGGTAAG
Source organism: Lycium ferocissimum (assembly GCF_029784015.1). Lineage (NCBI taxonomy): Eukaryota > Viridiplantae > Streptophyta > Magnoliopsida > Solanales > Solanaceae > Lycium > Lycium ferocissimum. The sequence goes on from NW_026725483.1 coordinate 13,005, forward strand.
GATAAGGTAATGGAATTGATAGAGAAATTCATAGACCTAAATAGGATAGGAGAATTGATAAGGGGAATAGAGATGATGATAGAGATCATACTGAGAAACAGAAGAATTCCGTACGGGTACAACTATTATTTGAACGAAGTGAAAAAAATGCGATCTTTGTTGTATAATAGAACAAACACTAATACCAACATTGAATCGGTCAAGATCAAATCTGTTTATCAAAGTGCTTCTCCGATTGCTCAAGACATCTCTTTTCAACCGAGGAACAAAACAAGATCATTTCGTTCCATTTTTAGTAAAATAGTGAAGGATATTCCATTAGTAATGAAAAAAGGGGTGGAGGGGATCCGTATATGTTGTTCAGGTCGATTAGAAGGTGCAGAAATAGCTAGAACTGAATGCGGAAAGTATGGAAAAACATCTCGTAATGTATTTAACCAGAAAATAGATTATGCTCCTGCGGAAGTATCTACTCGTTACGGAATCTCAGGTGTCAAAGTGTGGATTTCATATAGTCAAAAAAAAAAGGGACGTGCTATATCCGAAACGTACGAAATATAGTAAATATCGTAAAGGCAGATGTAGTAGGGGTTGCAAACCGGACGGTACACAACTTGGTTTTGGAAGATATGGCACTAAAAGTTGTAGAGCTGGTCGTCTTTCATATCGAGCGATTGAAGCAGCGCGTCGTGCTATAATCGGACACTTCCATCGTGCTATGAGCGGACAATTCCGAAGAAATGGTAAGATATGGGTAAGAGTTCTCGCAGATATCCCTATTACCGGGAAACCTACAGAAGTAAGAATGGGAAGAGGAAAAGGAAATCCTACGGGTTGGATTGCTCGTGTGTCCAGGGGACAAATCCTATTTGAAATGGATGGTGTGAGTTTGTCAAATGCTCGACAAGCCGCTACATTAGCGGCGCATAAACTATGTTCGTCAACCAAGTTTGTTCAGTGGTCGTAAGCTTATTAATCTGACCCAAATTCTCCATTTTGGTACACGCCAAAGCCTTCCATTTCGCCGGATTGAAAGAGCCATCAATCACTATGATCTCTTTCTTAGAAAAGAAATTGCGTAAATTCTGCGTTTTTCTCTCCCATGCTTTCCGTTGGTCAACAACCAACTAAAGTGCTCTATACTTCTTCACTACTCGTACAGGGAAGGTGGAAGAAATTCAGTCTCTCTTTTTTTTGGGGGGAGCAGAGCAGTCAAAGAATGAACCAAACCAAATGATTGTTCTAGAATGGCTATTCCTCACAATTGCTCCTTGTGATGCAGCGGAACCATGGCAATTAGGATCTCAAGACGCAGCAACACCTATAATGCAAGGAATAACAGACTTACATCACGATGTCTTTTTCTTCGTTATTCTGATTTTGGTTTTCGTATCATGGATCTTGGGTCGCGCTTTATGGCATTTCCACTATCAAAAAAATCCAATCCCGCAAAGGATTGTTCATGGAACTACTATCGAGATTCTTCGGACCATATTTCCTAGTATCATCCCTATGTTCATTGCTATACCATCATTTGCTCTGTTATACTCAATGGACGAGGTAGTAGTAGATCCAGCCATTACTATAAAAGCTATTGGACATCAATGGTATCGGAGTGCGCCTCTTCACGAGGGTGATTAAAGTGCAACGAAATGCCTTAAAGTTGAATATGGTTCGCGAAGCATCTGGCTTACCGGTAATCTCCCATTCCCGCCGTCGAGAGACTTTAATAACTATAGCATGCCAGAAACGGGGAGTTGAGGTGGTTAGACCTATACCCCGAAATGCTCCCAGCATAGGAGCCTATGGTTCCATTCTTGTTGTTGCTGGAGGTACACATCCCTCTTCTCGGTGTGGAACGATATACGAGAAATAGATGCTCAGCCTGCAATGTCCGATAACGGCGCTGAAGTAGTGAATCTATCGGCACCATAGCAGTGGTATACAACTTTGGACCTAACGGCCGGCCTAGTAACCTTTCGGAATGGGGGATCCCCGTTGGCAACAACCACGGTAGTAGTTGCGGAACTACTGGGCCGGGAGAGGAGCTGAAAGCCACTTGACTGTAAGGAGAGGACAACCTCTTGTTCTTGCTCCTCTTTCTTCGCTTCGGGGACGGAGGTCCTACGGTAGGTAACAGCAGGCACAAGCAAGTTGACCGAAGGGGACCAGCGCTTCTACTCCTCCACCGAGGAGCCGTTCTTGCGAGAAGCAAGGGATGTCGTGAACGGTGGGAGGTCACAGAGAATTGACCTATTCATAGAGTGATCCTATGATCGATACAGGATATAGACTATCTCATTCTTTATTCTATTCTATTTCTGAAAAAAAAAAGAAGGGTGACTCAACTTCTCAGCTAGAGTTGGTGGTGGGACCTGTTGGCATAATGCACGCTGGAACGTGGGAATTCGAGGTCTCATGAACTACTACTAAAAACCTACTTTGTTTTTGTTTTGTTTGTGGACAAACGATATCCGGTCAGGCCTATGGCTGGATCCTTTTAGATCTACGGGCCGGCCGGCCCCGGCCGTTTACATGAGCATAGGGAATCTATACTCGAGCGTTCCACTGGGCCCCTGACAGGATAGGTGAGGAATCACTCTGGATCTTCTTTTTTTGGGCTACAACTTCGCCGAGCCGACTAGCATCCCTTTCCACTGTGCATTTTTCGAACAAAGAAGACGACTATAGGATCGAATTCGCTCTTCAAGAAACTGCTCGTCCCATACCTTCTGCCTGTCTCATATGTGTGGAACCTGGTCCTTTTCGGTTCCAGCCTCTCCCTCGAATACATAGGGTAGGTAGGGCTGGGTGAGAAATGGTTCCCTCTTGCCAATAAACTTTCCCCGGCCTTCGATTAACCTTACTCATAAAGGGTCTTACGGTCGGGAGAACTACCTAACTAAAGAAAAATAGTGTTCTTTCTAAGAGTAGGCGTGGAGAGCTTTTTGCGGGGAAACTTGCAAGTACAGTTTGGGGGGAGGCGGGCGTCGACCCTACCTTATGAGTATTCGGACTATAACAGTTCCGATGAACAGTCACTCACTTTTGACAGTTATACGATTCCAGAAGATGATCTAGAATTGGGTCAATCACGTTTATTAGAAGTCGACAATAGAGTGGTTCTACCAGCAAAAAGTTATATACGTTTTATTGTAACATCTGCTGATGTACCTCATAGTTGGGCTGTACCTTCCTTAGGTGTCAAATGTGATGCTGTACCTGGTCGTTTAAATCAGACCTCTATTTCGGTACAACGAGAAGGAGTTTACTATGGTCAGTGCAGTGAGATTTGTGGAACTAATCATGCCTTTATGCCTATCGTCGTAGAAGCTGTTCCTAGGAAAGATTATGGGTCTCGGGTATCCAATCAATTAATCCCACAAAGCCCGGAAGCTTAAGCGGAAATGAAAGAGGAGGGTGAGGGAAGCCACTAAATTGAGGGCTTCGCTCGCTCGCTCTAACGCTCCTTTAGTAGACAGCGAGTGGAGTGCATAAGCCCCTTTAGAGATAGGGGTGAGTACTACACGAGCTCGTAAGTCAAGTACGGAACGAGCCTTGTCTACGAAGCAGAGCGACCTCATCTTGTTTGCTTCTGGCGAAGCTTCTAGCTATAAATAATAGGAATTCTGGTATGGCAGGAATACTGTCGACCATTACGAGCGATAGCGAAGCCAAGCCGTATAAAGGCGAGCAGCCCTTATAGCAATAGCAAACGGCCTACTTATAGCCTATCAACAGGTCAGTCAATATCAGTAGGGGCCCTCTTGCCTAACGGAGTCAGCCCAACATGGACAATGATAGGCAGACCAAAGATTTACGCAGTCCTTGCGTGCTTGCTTTGCGCACTGGCATAGCAGAATTCTAATCCGCTGGCTCAGATGAGTGGCTCTTGGCTTCGTAAACATATCCATGTTCTTGCTTTTTCACTACCAATGAGTAGGCAGCTTTGGATGCTTATGGAGATATGGCTTTGGTAAAGATCTGCTTAGCGTGTGCTTTCTCGGGTGCTACAACGAATAGAGATAGTCAGACTCTAACTTGAGAATGTTATAGCGCTGTGAAATAAGGACATTCTGATCGACCCGATTGGCTCTCGTTCTGGTTTGGCGGAAAGGTGAAAAGCACAAAATCCTTCTTCCTGGTTGGTGTACTAGGGCGAGGCGAATCCCAACCCCTTCGTTAGCTAGCTTAGCTTTCCCTCTTTTCAATCTATATCAGATCCTCCATTACTTCTTCGCCAATACCTTTTAGCTTTCCTTTAGCTGCTACTTTTTCCCAGTCCACGCCCAATCAGAGTAGTCAGTGTGCCTGCTCCGTCCTTCTTTGACGAAATGGATGCTGTAGGAGAGGTTGGGAAGGAGGGACTTCGCTAAAGATGGTCTGTGCGCGAGGAAGGTCTTTTTCCTTTCTCCTTCCATTGCTTGACTAGGTTCGCTTTGCAAGGAAGGGAAGGCATCCGTGCAGGTAGAAAAAGGCGGAGGTCAAGCTATGGGCACAAGGAGGTAAGGTATAGTAAGTTACTTCTTCGTCTTTTGCTTGTCATTGGATTGGAAGCCGCAGGCGATGCCTTCTTGCTTGTGTAGTTGGCCTTGCCTGCTTAGTGCGGAAGTGCGTAAAGTAGGCTCATTCTTTGGTTTCTAAAGATCTTGTAGTAGCCGAAGGTAGTCCGCCTGTTAGATTGAATTGAATCTTATATAACAACCGGGGCCTTATTAATTTAGAGACTTTCTCAATAGTATAAGTGGACCTCTCAAAGGTATAAGTAGACATTAGTCTTGCTGGTTCGGGCGGTAAGGCCCTCGGTAAGCTCGGGTTAGCCTGTCAGGGTGAATGCAGGTAGTGGATGTAGCTTTTCTTCTGAAGCGTCTTAGTTCGTAGCTGCCGAAGTGTAGCATTGAGGTGAGGAGCGCGCTAGCTAGGTGGAGTCTCCTTTCGGAACTACTTCTTTTCCTTTCTCTCTCTGCTATCCCATCCACTGAACTGTCAGTATCGAGACAAGTTCGGAATGTTGGCTGAGCGTAGACTAGTCTGTTCAGGCAGTCACAGGCTTGCTAAAGCTAAAAACGGAACGACGCTTCTCACTGACTACATCAGAAGCGAAATCCTCAACTTCAAATACAATGCGAGCTGGAACGGGGTTACCTTAGCTACTGTGGTGTACATATGCCAGGAATCACACCATAGCCGGAGTCGATCGAGTGAGGATAAACCTACCTACCTTGGGGAAGGGCCAGATCTTGATGTAGAAAGGAGCTCTCAAGCTGAGGCGGAGAAGAAAGCTTACGATTCTGTTGGTGTGAAGTGAGCTCTAACAATCGAAGCGGCTAAAGGAGCCTGCTTTGCTGACCCTACGAGGAAGTGTTGCTCATTAAAGTCAGCTTCAAACTTCCGGTAACCGCTTATCCCAAGGTAGGTGGGCTTAGATAAGAAATATAGGCATTTTTCTCTATATCAATCCTTCGATAAAGCACTCAAACCAACGAGTAAGGAAAGGAGGCCTTGAGTTGATATTTAAAAGAAGGAGTTCGTCCTGGTGTGCTGCTTCCTTTCCTGCCACTACTTTTTGAGTAAAAAACTCCTCTTTGGTTTAATTCATATTCAACTTTCTCTAGCAGAATTAGACTTTCATTTCTATTTCTTCAAATCCAGCATGACATGTGTCAAGAAGCGAACCCATCAAAGAAAAGTTCGAAAATCCTGTTTTGGCGAATTCAATGTTTCCATATAGATGACCTTCCCTCCGGGCAGGAAATCATATATTGAATAGAGGGTACTCCACCTCTGTAGAGGATACAACACATTGAAATAAAGGAATTGGTGGATCTCTCCCATCAGACAGATCAACGGCACCGGGCATGGGATACACAGGCAGGAGAGCCGATTTGACCGCGCAGACTAAATGAGCGCCATTTTTTTAAAGCGAAAGCGCTGTGCCAACTTGCGTACAAGATTTATATGTGGATTTGATACTATAGTCAAATCCTCTTCATAAGTCCTTTCTTACAGGCTATTCAAGGTCTATTGGCTTTCTTGCTTATGCGGTACTTCGAAGGCTAAGCCTCGTTTATGCACCGAGAAAGATCGTCGGTAGGAAAGCTCTGTTATGCACCAACGAGGGCCCACTTCCCTATATGCGCTTAGGGAAGGGGAAAAGCTTGATTCTCATAGATTAGACAATACACATGTGCAAACAAGAAAATCAAACTATCTTCTTATTGATACTATATATTTCTCCTTTCCCCTATAGATCCACCTTTCTTCAAAATAAAGATATAGCAACTAAAAGAAAGCTAAATCGAATCGGAATAGGATAAAGAACGCACGAAGGATCAGAGAGAAAGAGGATTCTAAAAGCTCAAAGCATAGAAGACTAGATTGTCAGACTCGGAGGTAGCAGTAAGATCTCTGTCTCCAGAGAAGGCATGAGGGTTTTCTAAAAGTCTCCTCTCATTACTTATGGATAAAGCTCTTAAGCTTAAGCTTTTACGAACGGAAAGATCTTCCCATTCTAAATAAGAATGAGAGTCTTTCAACTAGATGTGCTCCTTTGGCTGGGTTTGAGAGAGAGAGCGTGAGATAGTTGGTCTAATAACTAGTCCAACTTCCTTGTATCTGAAAGCGATGACAGGATGTTAGGTCTAGTAAGGAGACTTTTTGGATAATTTACTTCCACGAATAGACTGTTAGGCTAAGAAGAATAGGTTGGGATTGATCCCACCTTTGAAAGAGTCGTTTTGTTCTGTCAATACAGCTTATCGAGTTATCAAGCTGAACTGCCTTCTGTAAGGAGCTTGAATCGTTCGTTTACTCTAAGTCTTATTACCGACGCGATGGATTGCTATTTGAAAACACTTTCAATACAAAAAGAGCTCCTTCCGGCTATACTCTAGTTGGACAGTCGACGTTCAGTTTGAGAAGTCAAGGAGGCACGAAGAGCTAACAAAGAGTCTTTCTATTTGACTGTCCGAAATCAGGTGGGAGATTGAATTGAAAAGGCCCCTTACTATAGATAGGGTGTTAGCGCTGTTTTTTGAAATAAGGACGTTTAGGTTTGACTAATAAGATAGAAAGGGGCAAGCCAAAACCCACTCTGCTGAGTTCGGCTTTCGGGGCTACCTACTTTAGGGCTTATGTAATATATAAAGAAGAACCCTCTTAGGGCCTTTTTGTTTAAGGGCTGCTCGCCTTTTGAATAGAAGGAAGTGGGAGAGAAGAGGTTATTTCGGTAAACCGATGCATGAGCTGAGGCTCCCATGTCCCGCCGACCCTCCGAAAAAGTAAGGGCTCATAGGGAGTCAGAAGCAAGCAGAGTAAAGGGCGGGTAAAACTCACATAAGCAGAGGGGGAGACACATTCATGAAAAGCGAGAAGCCCTGCCGTGGGGGACTGACCAACTATGAATAGATCTTACTTATGCTTACGGGTAAGAACATATATTAGTCCGTATCGTGGGTCTATTTGTTACAAAAGGCGAACATCCCCTTTCCAAAACATTAACATAGGTCCTCAGGCAGACATCGAAAAGGGGGCGAAAAGAGTCTATTTACCTTTACATACAATATTTCGGAATGTATCATGGCTCTATCTATTCAAACAAAAAAGAAAAAAGAGTTCTGCATCTCGGGTGAACAAATAGGCGTGGGGAAGAGTGAGAGGGGGGGCTACGAGTCCTCTCTCGTTGTTGTTCCCGGACCACCCATCTCTTCCTTCCCCTTCGCCCGGCCCGGTGAGATCAGATTTCTAGAACGAAGTGAAGTGATAGGAAGAGAAGACTGCTGGCGGGAAATCCCTATTCATGAAAGCCCCTTGTTAAGGTTAAGGGGAAAACGAAAGTGCGCTCCTGCGCACCAGCTGAAGAAAGGAGCTTTGGAAGTTTACCTTATTATTATATTAAAAGGGGAAAGGGTTCCAAACCTATCTGACTAATAAGAAGAAAGGGGCGTTCAGCCACATTCTTGGTTGTACAATCCAAATTCTCAAAGAAAGCAGACACCCATCCGCATTCATTTTCACAAAAAAGACTGTAAGGGGAAACCTTCACACAAAAATATTCGTATATTCTCGCTCATCCACGGGTTTTTCCCAAGCCAAAACCTACTCCTAAGAAGTTGCTGGATCGAAGTAGTACATTATACATCTGCCCGCCAGCAGCGGAGGGGGTTCGATTCCCCTTATACGCGATGTGGCGAAAAAGACTGATTCAACGAGATATGCCTTGCCTGCATTAAGATTTAAAACTTGTCGTCTACTTTCAGGAAATGTTTGGAACAGAGAACTTACAATAATACAACGCCGTATTCTCCGAAGATTGAGGAACAAGAAGAGATCTATTAAGAGAAAGATTTATTCTAGAGAAAATCTTAACAGTTACATCCAATCACAAACTACACGAAAGTTGTCCCTTTTTTATGGAGATTTACCCATCACAGAGATGCACAGAGGAAGAGAACGAACTTCATATATCCCTTTTCTACTCAATCCAGAAACAAGATCGGACGTTATCCTGGTTCGTCTCCATTTTTGTGAAACTATTCCTCAAGCAAGGCAGCCGATAAGTCATCGAAGGGTTTGTGTGAATAATGGAATGGTTAACATTACTCATTTTAAACTCTCCCACGGTGATATAATATCTTTTCAAGAAAATGATGCGAGAACCCGCGGTGAAGAAATAAAGAGATCCTTCTATATCGAAATCTCAGTTGAAAAAATAATAGGCAAATTCCTGGATCACCCGTGGAGAAGAACCAAAACAGAATGGTTCCGCCTACTCAAAACGTCGAGGGGATGCCGCCTACTACTAAAATCCCGGTTTTTGCAACAGTTGCGTTCTTCTATGCAAGAAGAAGACTTAGAAAGAACAAAGAAGTTTGGATCCGAAAAAGTATGCTTAGGCAGTTCTTTCGCTGAGCACAACAGAATGAAGAGGAATTTGTATCATTTCAAATCCCTATTCTTATCGAAGAGAAGGAACGAGAAAAACCGAAATATTCCTACTCGAACAAGAAGTCCTATAGTTTACAACTCTTCTTTATATAGTAATTCGACCTATTGCTCCGCATCCCCCCATCAGTTTACTAAAAAGATCAAAATCAAAAGGATCGAACTACCTACTCATTATTCGGAGGTGAATCATAGAACACCAAAAGCTGTGGTATATTATGGACCTAACATAGGTCACATACCTCACGACATAAGATTGAAAGATCCAAACCTTCTTCTTCGGAGCGGAAAGGGACGTGGCCAAAACATATAAAGATCGGCGTAGTCGCTCATAGGGACATATCTATCCGGATAGAGGATAGTCTAGGCCGATTCATAGATAGATCTCTCTCCATATAGATAGGTATCTCCGTGGATAGAGATAAAGATAGGGATCCATCTAGATCTTGATTCACTATTTCCCTATTTTTTCAAGATTCTGATTGATTCCCTTTTTTTTGACGACAAGTTTGAGTTTGAAATCTTAATGCAGGCAAGGAAACATCCTTTTTCA
>NW_026725483.1:27500-51385 GCF_029784015.1 Lycium ferocissimum
AGCTGGGTACAAATAGGCCGGTGAAAGACGAGTAGGCAAGCACGCGGGTTGTACCGGTCAGCTTTGAGCTGTCGAGTGACGATTGCTCCATCTCTTAAGAAAGGACGCGGGGGGCCTGTCTTATAATAAAGGGGGTACTCTCTTCTCTGATGTGCGCTATATTATTGTGTCCTATTCCTTAAGGAGTGATCCGGGATTAAGCCACGTGGCGATACCCGCCAAAAGAAAGGGGGCCTTTCGTACGGATTGGAGTACGAAGATAATTATTCAGCACACTAAAATCTAGTGGATGGGGTTCCATATTCATGAAAAGCCGGGGTTGAAACATGAAACTAAGACAACAATTATTTCGAATAATAAGAAAGAGTTAAGCGCCTCCAAGGCCTATAAATAGAAGCTTCTTGAAGTCTCTATTTGGCAAAGGGAGACGGAGAGGAACTTAGAAGTCGGAAAAAAAAACGAGTGTAGCCATGGATTCTTTTCTAAGAGGAAGAGATTTCTATCGAAAAATCTCTTAGAAAACGGAGCAAAAAAGGGTTGTACCGGATTCTTTTCTAAGACTTCAAGAAATTTCTATCGAAATCTCTCTAGTAGAAGTACTCTCTTCTCTGAGGATATTATTGTGTCCTCCAATCGGAGCAAAGGCTGGGTCTGTTCTGGGAGCATTTGCCTGAAACCTAAGACAACTCGACCCTCCAAGGAGGCCGTTGCACGGAATATGATGAAAAAAAAACGAGTGTAGCCATGGATTCTTTTCTAAGACTTCAAGAAATTTCTATCGAAATCTCTCTAGTAGAAGAGGAGAAGCTCCAATCGGAGCAAAGGCTGGGTCTGTTCTGGGAGCATTTGCCTCCTCTCGACCCTGAGGCCGTTGCAAATATGATGCAACAGATCCGGAACCACATTCGCGGTCTGGAAGAGAGGAAGGAGGCCCTCCTCCAGGAACGAAGGGAACTAACTGCGCGGGTCGCCCGCATAGCTTCGGATTCCCAGAGAGAGTAGAATAGAAGAGTCCGTCGACTCTTTTTTGTTTTAGAAGGTTTAAATAAGTGTCTGTAGACGCAAAGTAGTGTGTTTCTTCTTTTTCTTTGTTTGGTGGAGATCTACTCCTATCCTAAGTAGATTGCTTTTTTTGGGTGTGTTTGCATGTATCACTAGTAGTCTTCAATGCTTCCGTTGTTAACTTTGTAATGTTGTGTTTAGTTGTGTGGCTGGTCTATGTGTGTGTAAGCTTCCTATTTGATGTATTCCCATGTAACGGCTATTAATGAATAAAAAGTGCTGGTCTGCTTTGTTAAATATTCCTTATGTATACGTAATTAATAATCCCAGAGGGAATCCGGATCTTGAGTGAACCTCAAAGCCATGCCAGCCTGGAGTTAATTCTTTCTATGGACAGCCTTTTTTTTAAGACCTAATCTAGGCATTAGCCATTTAAAAAGATGGATTTAGGTTTCGGAGGTAGATCAAAAACCTCAGCGAAGGTCACCGAACACGAACAAGATACGAAAGATGTTAGACAGCGGACCACTTAAACTACAACGTTAGAGATTGTTTGCTATTGCTTATGCCTCAGCAGAGAAGTAAAGTTCTGCTCTCCTCTCTTTCTCTTACGTATCTAGTTCTATAGCTTAACCCTGACTTTTACGATGTAAGGGCAGAACGTAATAGTAATAAAGGAAAAGCAAGGTGTGGCGGTAAGTCAAAACTTTTTGGTCTCCATGTTCCGGTCCCGGAAGAAGCTTATTTTTCTCGCTATAAGGCATAAGTAGTGAAAGAAGTAGACCTATAAAGAGAAAAGGAAGCGCTATCCCTCCTACTTATGATTCAACATTTAGCTCGATCTATTCTAGATGTCTTTTTTACATCAATGGCATCAGCTGGAGCTTGCACCGAATTGCTTACCCGCGGAACTCATTTAACCCGACCCTGCATAAGTACCAATGCCCCTTCCCCTTTCACCTCTAGGAAAAACTTCTGGGATGAGCCCTTCTACTCGTCATTTTGATATTAGAGGGAAAATTCTCGATCCCAGACCAGGCTCCGATCAAGGCTTATAAAAGCATCAACCTCATCCTAAAAGGACTCCTTTAGCTTTGGGGTTGATTTACGTGGCTCAAGACTTTGAGTCAAGAGGTCAGGTGTTCAGAAAGGTGGTGATGCGGCATTGGCATTTTCAGCAAATTCATCAGATAGCTTGCCTTCTTTTCGTTTACGTGGCTACATACTTGTAGCGATCAAAGGGCATATTTCTTATTATTTATTATTGTTCTAAGTCAAAGGTAATTGTATGGGCCTTTGCTTCGAGAACAATCGTATTAGCGCCTTCGCAGCCTGCCTTTCCATTCTTCGAGTGCAGTTCCTTCTTGAGCCTTTTCTTTTTGACTCCTACCGAAGCAAGCGTCTCAAGTGCTGACCTTTCTTCCCACCTTTGAGCGAAGCAAGCCTCTCAAGTGCTGACCTTTCTTCCCCCCTTTGGTGAGCTGACCTTCTTGTGTCACGAGTGATGTCAAACCTCCTTCTTGTCTTCTATTCCGGGAAGTGGTATAATAGGTCCCCTAAGGGAAGCCCTTTGGCAGAGACAATGGTACCATCCGAGGAAGAATAGGATTTTCTTCCCTGGCACTGGGATTTTCATTTCCCGGCCGTAGCACGGGCAAATCTATCTTCAATGGGTGCCCCGACAGCTTAGTCTTTCCTAGGAGCGATTCCTACCATTATCCCACATCCCTTGTCTTTATCGTTCTAGCAGCTGCCAAAGATTTCTTGTCCACTTTTCATGCGGCTCTTTCTAAAAAGAAGAAGAAAGCTCTAACCTCTGTGCACCCAGAGAATAAGCAACTCGCTATAAGGAATAGAAGGAAGGTTCTTTGCGAGAGTAGTTCATCTCGGGGGAAGAAGGAAGTAGTGGCTTCTACTCCCATACGAGCGCACATTAATCTAATTGAAATCCGGAAATAAGGAGGAAGGACTTGACTTGATCACGCTACTCAGTATACTAGTATAGAATGGTGCGTTCCAGTGATAGATTGGTTTAGAAAGATCGTATCGAGATCGCCTTTTCTCAATCTAGTAAGAGGGGTTGGTTAAAAGAGATGGATTCCTTTCTTCAATGCATTCCACCGGGGCGACTAGGGTACCCTTTTTGTAAGATACGCTCATTCAAGCTCAAGCCAACTTCTATTAGTTCAGTCGGAAGGCAAGGGTCCAGTCTATCAATCCATTCAAGTTATTGGGGCATTTCTGCATTGGTTGAGTGCCTAGTAGGGGAATCGCTTTCATCTGCTACGCTTTATGCGCCTGCTTTTCTGGCCAATCCTGTTAGATGAGCGGCAGTGTTGAAAGGTGCAGATCTTGGTCTTCTAGACCTTGCCTTTTCAGCTATTCTTAGATGGAGCTCTGACGGGAGACCTATGAACGCCTTGGCTCTAAGCCGTACGAAGCCTTTTTCAATACCATATTTAGTCACGCAGAAACCTTCTTTCATGCTATAGCGTGCTTTTTAGTGCATTCATTGCTTTGAGGGATTGCTTGTGATAAGCAAAGAAGGAAGCAATGAGTTGGGCGCGTATGGGTTCCCGGCCTTGATTTCTTTTTACCTTTTTATTCCATCAAAAGAAATATTCGTTTATACCATTGACATTGATAATTATTGAAAATTGGATAGTATGTTTTGATGAATAGCAATGGTAGTGAAAAGCATTCCTTTCCTAGAGTAAAGATAGGTCTCTTCCCTTATTCCTTCTCTTCCCGCTTCAGTTGATGGAAAAGCATTAAATGGGGCAAGGAAGGGGAAGAGACAGTGTTAGCTACAATCTCTGCCCTTAGCGACGCTAAAAGGATAAAGTGAAGCTCCATAACTCGAACGCTTGGATTCGTCTATCTTAGAGTAGGTTGGCTTGTTAGATCTATATGAACTAGGAGTCATTTAGTTGGCTTCTCCGTCGTTAGAGCGAACTTTCTTACTCTTGTAAGCTCGTCTTGTCCTATCTATGCTCACTACCTCGTTGTCTGACAAGCAGTTTCCCTCATCTTTCTCTTTCAGAAGAGCCTACTTTCGACCATGGTTCGCGTCGCTATCGTGCTTGGTCCGTTCGCTACTCTCTTTTCAGCCATTATTGTATGCGTGTAACCTAAGTCTACCCTTCAATTGGACTTTATCCAGATCCTTTGACATCCGCTCATCTTACTTCCCGTTCTGGTAGGTTGGTGGTGCGTGATGATTCGTGGAGTACAAGGCTTTCTCTGGTTGGGTATGTAGGCTGGTCCTGCAGCTTGTGAAGGTGACCAGCGCTGCATGCCCGAATGGAATATTGACTATCCCGTAGAACTGACCTAGTCGCTCATGAAGGAGCTGGTCATTATGGAATATAGTATATGTAGGCGCAGGTCTTCCTAGAGCGAACCCCCATGTGTTTTATATTAAACATATCAAAATCAACAGTGGAAGAGGCGCTGGTTGTGCGAGATCATTATGACTGGAGGAAGCCCATTCGACAACCATAATAGGCTCTATAACCGGATCACGCACGCTAAGAACACAGCGGATTAGAGGGGACAAGAGGTTCCACTCATCAAAGTGTGAGACGCAAGGCTTCTGCCTAGAAGCAAGCTACCCTCTTTGCCACTTTCAAATCAATAATAACGATGTCATCGATATTCCAATCCGATCTTTTCTTTCTTCACCCCGTAGCCCTAAAATCGAAAAAAGCCCATGGTTGAGTGAGCATAGAGCTCTGCCCTTTTCTTTCCTTTTGAAGCTGCTTTCCTCCTTTCCTGCTTTAGTGTTCTGCTATACATTTGTATGTGTTAAGCATAGTGGCATGCTCTGTAGCCGGAGTAAGAAAGATTCAAGGAGCGCAGGGGGATCTGCTTTTACGAGTGATCTCTCTCGCTTTCTTAAGGAATTTCGTCAGTCATATGGCATGGCTATGGTTTCCACTCTTGTGAGTTCCCATTTTTTCTTTGGTTCGCTTTCCCTTGGGCTCGGTTGCCCTTCTTTCTATTTGCTGCAGTAAATGAGACTGGGAGTTGGATTTCCTTTATGACTTTCGCTCCGCTCTTCCCACGGATATTTCAAAACCCGGTAATTCCCTTGCATCGGACTCCTCGTTCTATTCCACCAAGGGAGCCCTCCCTCACAGCTTCTTTTCTTCTCAAGAACTTGCTATTTCATATTCTCTTAGATAGGCTATCTTCCGCCATCGTCATTTACTTAGCATGCCTACCTTTCCTTCTTTTGTGTGGCCTAGCTTTGATCTGTAGGAGCTGAGGCAGAGGTTTCCGTTGCTTGCTTTGTGCGTACGATTCTTTTATTCAATAAGGATTTTCGTAGCTTCAGGTGAGGGGGGGAGAATAGATCTGAATTTCTTGAAATTAGGAAAAAAGTCTCCGACAAGTGTGGTCTTTCTCGGTCAACTGGAAATTGTAGAACTGTAGCTGCTCTCGAAATCGGTCGGTAGGTCCTTCCTCTATTTCAAGAGTTCTAGTACTTGCATTGTGGTCCGTCCATTAGTTCGATGATTCTTCTTCGCCTTGTTGTGTTGGCTTGTTCAATCAATCTCATAGGTTCCTATGGCTCGTCCTATAAGAAAGGGGATATACCATAACCATAGGGAAGTAAAGGTGCGAAAAAGAAGCTTTTTCTGAGCGTATATAGTGGTATAGTCCTTAATGCGCAGGAGCAAGAAAAGGGATGCGCCTTACTAAGCAAGAAAGGGGAAATTGAAGACTGAGAACATACGAGGTCGGCACTAAGAGACTGACTTAAGAAATTACTTAAGTCAAGTTCTTGTGCTATATATCGTTCGTGATCCTTCGACATTATTGAAGGGAGGGGGCTCGACCTGAAGCCTTTAAATAGAGTCCCATCCGCCTCCCCGGTTCCACGCGCCCTTACTAGTAAAGGCTCCCATTGGGAGAAGCAGAAATTGTTGAGTGAGCGATCCGGCCTCTAGCCCTTCAATGATGGATTTGTCTTCAAAAAAACCCCGACCTCGGTAGAAAACGAACGGCGGCGTGAAGTTGATGAGCAGGGAAGATGTCTTTTTTCTAGTTGGCCAAGCGGCCCCGTCTTCCATAGCCAGGGATTAGTCATTTAAGGATCAGTTGATGCGCTGGGATGAAAGAAAGTTCTTCGGTGCTCCTCCGGGACGAACAGTAAAGGCACATGAAGGTATTGGCTCTTACTATCGATCGGATGGAGAGAACCGCGGCGCTTTACCTTACGAATATCTAAAGGCGAAGATCTCTTTTCGACTAGCAAGTTTACGTACCTAGGTCCTAAGTTTCTCATTACTCGGTGAAGTCTGATTTGAGCCCTGGTCAAACTGATCTCTCCGGCGGGCGGAGGATGGTCTCATATTAGCAATGTTTTGATTGCGCCTATCTGTCGTTGCCAATGAACCGATCACCAAGAGAAAGTATCTCTCTTAATCTTAAGGTGAAGCGCCTTTCAGCCAGCTGAAGGAAGGTCGCGTTAGCGCCCCTGCAATCAGAAAGCCTTTTGATAACCTTACTACTAATAGAAAGGGGAAAGATGCGCTCAATCCCTTGCTTCTTGCTCCAACTTAGGAGTAGGGGCTGACGAGCTTTTTCCGCAGGCTGCTATGCTAGTTGTAGCGCGGTAGCGCTTTACTAATATAATAGAAAGTCAAGTTAGTGTTATGGTGCAGCGGAAGGCCCCCTCTCCTTACAGTCAAGTGGCTGAACGCCCCTCGAATCTTCCTTGAGTTGACGTCACTGGGACATCTACCGCTTGGATCCTGCCTTGTTAGTCATCCGTAGAGCTAAAGGGAATTTTGGAAGCCATTCCCATTCCCACACACCAATACCAACCAGGGTGGCTGTTCAGTAAGTCCTACCCCTAAGAGAAAGGAGAAATTGCTTGCGCGCTTCGTCAAGTAAGAGAGAGGATCTTAGGCCGAACAGATCACCGGCTCCGAAGGCCTGCAATCGTGACTTTAGTTCCGGTGGTTCGCTTTGCTGCCGGGGTGCAACATTTGTGAGACTTCGAATGGAGTGGTCCGTACGCCCCTCCCCCTCGCCAAGCCTGAAGAAAGGAGCAACTTAGATACCTCTTTGTTAACTATATTCCTGGTTTGCTAAAAGGGTCCTTGGGCCCAATCAATCTCTATACTCTTGATGCAATGGACTCCCCAAAGCCACTAAACCGCTCTCTTCCACCCGATTTGAACTGAACCTCGTTCTAGTGAGATTTTCTCCCTTTTTGAAACTGAAACTCAGTTGCCTATCTGATCCTTGGTCTAATTGGGCCTTTCTCTATAGCTCGAATCGAATAGCTGGGCTACCCCTTCCCTTGGCTTGGTTGGTTATATAAGAGAATCCCGGGAGAAAGCAAGTTAGACCTTACTTAGGGCGAAAGATTTCTTGGATGGTTCATTCCAGTCTGAAGTCAGTCAAGTCATGGAATTGGCAGAAGTTCCCCCTTAACCAACCCTAAGAGGGAATTCTTCTATTCATTAAGATGAAGCCATTCAGTCAGCTCTGAATCTGAACTCAATGATTGCAATTCAAGAAGGGCATGAAGCTTTGGCTCAGTACAGTAGCATTTGACTTTGGGAAAGAGAATCGATCGCTTACCTTGCTTTGGCATGCCAGAAGCATTTCGCTGTGGTTCTCATTGATTGAGTCGATCCCGAGACAAAGCAAAGGGAGTTCCGTGGGTTCAGTTTGCTTAGAGGCAGAAAGCCTAGAAGAGGCCTAGAAGTCATAAGGAATAGGCACTGTACCGGCAGCGAACTCTAAGGTTTGGCTTTTTCTTTTATTGACTTTCCTTTCTTGAGTCAATGTCGCATTTCGCGTGCTTGGTTAGATCTCCTAACCTAATGTAATGAACGAGAAGGTGCAAAATTCAGTCGACGCGTCGCATTCGAATTCTGGGTAAGAGAGGAAATCTTTCTTTCTAGGGAATCTGTGCTTACTAAGCCTTTGTTTGAATTGAAGGACCGGTCTTAAAGTGAAGTGCAAGACTAGCTGGACCCGGACTGACTAATCGCTAACATCCCGGGTTCTCTCGGGACCGGGAGAACTCTCAGTGTTGTACGGCATTCAGTAAGAAGTAAGCCAAGTTCTATTAGCTCTTCTAACTTGTCTTAGACTCGTCAGTCTGTGATGCATTGAGTTGAGAGTCAAAGGACAAAGGAGTAGAAAACCTTCACACTGAAAAAGATTCGAGTGAAAGCCAGCTGCATGAAGCCCATCAATAGTACTTTAGCTTTTTCAATCAATCTTCTTTCTTTTGATTTTATTCTCGGCTGGTTCTGAAGGCTGGTTGATATTACAATACGTCAGTTAGTTAAGATTCGATCCCCTGGAAGACTAAAAGAATTTCGCTTTCCTGAAAAAAGTAAACTTACGGAAGCATCTATCTCTATCACGCACTTCAATCCGCACATAAGACGATTCCTCTTTCTATACTCAATTACGTAAGAGTCCAGCTAGCTCGTCTCTGTCTGGCAGTTTAAGCCTTGGCCCACCAGCTTCTTTTCAATCCAGGAGCTGCATGATAAGAAAGCTCTCGATCTCGGCTAGCTTCAGTTAGTTAAATAGACCAGGAAAGTCGTACTGCAACTATGCCAAGCAAAATATTGATTCCAATGCTGCGGAGACGGGTCTTGCTGATCGAACTAATCTACTTTAGGGATTCACCTAGCAGCTTTTAATAGGAAAGCTCGTTCCACCACTTCGACAAATTCTTTCGCAGCAGCTTGAACTGAACCGGGGCTATCAACGTGAACGAGAGAAAAACAAAGCCCATTACTCGATCAGGGGATCTAAGCCACAGCTCTATTCCCGACTAGAAATCTATAAAGGGCTTGTTGGGAGAGCTGCTCTCTCTATCTCAGCTGCTTTCCCTACTAGGGGCACAAGAGGCACTTTTTGTCTAAAGCCTACTTCCTCTCTATAGGCAATTCCTTTTTTGTGGTTTGTGCTGTAATAAGAAGGATGTTGCTATTCTAGGATGTGGCGTTCCAGAAAGACTGACTTAAGACTTTATCATTCACACCGACCTGCTTTCATAAGCACTTGTTGGCAAGTTCGGAAGAAGGCTTTGAGGGGAACTAACTCGATGTGGCTCCGGTTCAGTACTGCTTCTCGCTTAGAATCTCTTCCAGCTGAGCTGCACTAACAGGCTTAGGTAAAGTACAGATAATGTGAGTGACTACATGCGAAAGCTTTTGCTTCTTCCTTTCCTTCTGCTGGCAAGTAGCTCTCCTTTTTTCCTGTAGTTCAGGATTCCCTCTCTATGCCCATATCTATTTAGTCAAAAGGCTAGTTCAATCGCTCTGAGGAAGTACTATAACTTGAATCAGTATCTCAAATAGGGCGATATCAGGCCTTCTGTGCGATATCGATCTTCTGTTTATGGTAAGCGGTCTGCCTTTCCCCTTACTAGATCAAATAGGGAAATTCAAAAAAGTACAGGAAAGGAAACCTTATTCGATGACCACTCCTCCTTCTGAATAGAGATAGGGTCGCCTATCAATCGACAGCTGCTGCAGCTGGTGGAATAAATCTACCCGGAGCTTCCGCTGGTATAATGAAAAAGTACGGGCTTTCTCCTACTGCTTGAGAAATAAGCATTCGGAACACTAAGACTTCAAAGGGGGCTGTGTTGATACATCGACTTATCAATTACACCGGGTGAAACACAACCTATCCAGGAATCTGGACCAGAACCCACTTTCACCATATCGAACTCGATAAACCCGACTCCTGAGATAGAGAAATGCAATGAATGGATGGATTCCTTCATTCATCGTAATGAAACCATCCAGCAACTGGCGGTAACAAAACCTCCTTGTTGTGGAGCTGGCCGACGATTGGGCCTCGAAACATTTGATTTGGAAGGAATGCTTTCACAAGCGGTAGAAAGAGACCATGTTCGATACTCACCTAGATAGACAAGCAGTCAACCTCGATTCCCTTAACGTAACGGAGTCCTTTTTTATCGAATGCTCGTTTTCTTTGCATACAGACTAGATGAAACGAAACTAAAAGCCCCGTAGTTTGCTTGAACAGAAAGATGACCTAAGGCCATAGCGTCGTTATCGTTATCGGACACGTGAGATATCCCGGCTAGAGAGCATTGATTTCTCCTTTCGTTCTTCTGTGCGAAGGCGAAGCAAGAAGAAAAAAGACATTCATTTCAAAACTATGAGGTGAGAAGAAAACAGAAAAGAAAGAGTTTTGAAGAAAGCTACGGGAAAGTCAAATCATTTCTTTTTTATCGACTATATATGCAAAAGGAATAATTCTAGCTAAAGAGATGAGATCCCTGCGCCTGACTAATGGAAGCAAGGGACCGAGTTATTCTCTATAACCATAATATAAAACAAGTAAACCTGGAAGCTTCGAAGCGGACTTTAAAGAAATGTCATATAGGGAAAGTCCAGCTTCAAATCCGACTTCTAACTCCCTCATCTTAGAGTTCTCGTTAGAGCAGAAGTAAGGCACGAAGCGAAGAGCTCAAGGTCAGGCAAGGCAGTCTAAGAGGCTAAGGAAGAGTTGGGGTAATGTTGTGTGTGCCAATTGAAGTCATTCTAAAAGCTCCTTCGTTTGTGTCCCAGTTGCCGATCAAGCTAATAAAGACTAAAAAAGACCAATCACTTGCTTATTCGCCAGCTTGGGTTTCGGTTGCAGATGCGATTGATTATGCCATTCTTGCTTTCGGTGGAAGAGAATGACGAAGATCTAGGCATGCACATTCATGGAGAGGCCAAGTGATGGGTTACGGTTCTGCGACAGGTGAAGTTTCGGTTGGAAATGCCTTCTTGGGTGACTCTTTCCTTTGATAGCATGCTTTATCGGTGGAAGGTGTCGAATGATGGCCGACTTGTCTTGTCTTTTCGATTGATTGGCTTACGGATGGAAGGTTCGGACAAGAATTCCTAGGCCGAGTGTTGGGCTTTCGGGATCAAAGAATCTTAAGAATTGCCTCTCTTACTTTCATCTTTGGTTGATGAATTAAGACTGCCCCTCCATCTGAATGAAAGCCCGAGGGAATATGAAAGCTATCCACCGGATCTTGGAAACAAGGCACACAGGCCCCTGAGCTGAGCTCCTTTCGCTTCGACCCATGAATCTTTCTATCCATTAATCTTTATCTTAACCAAAAGGAATTCTCTTTTTCTAGTCTTATTTCATACTAATACAAGAAGAATGCTGCAAGAGGTTACTAATCATGCTATTCCTTCTGTCTTCCCTCACCTCCATCTTCAACTATAAAGCGGTTTAAGGAGTGCCCTTCGCACCTTACTTTTTCTTTTAGCCTTCGTGCCCCATCCCCCAATGGTGCATTCACTCCCGCCCTTAAGAGTTATTGCTTCAAGTCAATTTGCCTTGCTAATGCGAGCTTGCCCTCTATTATTACTGTACAGAGCGGGGAAGAAGCACTACTGAAGGTCATTACTGTGTTGGATCAACTACTTCAATTGGAGCATTCTGGTAAGCTTGATCCTCGGGTTAAGGTAGCTGCCAAGGAATGAATCAAAGACCTAAGGACGTTTCCAATACCACTGCTCCCGCTGAAACAATTGTAGCTCTTACGCAAGCTATTTCTTTTGCACTTGAAGACATAAATAGTCGAACATTTTGGATCTTAACGCTTGTCCTTCGCTCTGGATTCCTTGCCCCCGCCCTTGCTTAAGGATTCTCGCCCTTCGACGCTCTCTTCTTCCATCGGCTCTTCTTTCATCTGGAAGAATGGGTCCTCTCCTGTTGGCGAATCTCCTTGCTATTGTTGTTTCAAATATATATATATATATCCCATTCCTGCCTGTCCTGCGGCACATGCGGTACCAGCTCTTGTTCTTGATGTGGCTCTTTCGGAAGTTGCGGAAGATAGTATAGATGCTCCTCTTCTTTCTGCGGCAGTTGTGGATGCGCTTTACTTCTTAGTATCCCAGTGCAGCTGTCTTGTTTCAGCTATGGTCTTATATAGAGAAGGAGTGTGAAAGCTAGCTCTTGAAAGCAGTGCGAGTTAGGCCCGAATCCAATCAATAAATGCAATTTGTTATCACGCAGTGCAACAGGCAAGAAATGAAATAGAAGAATTGTATGCCCACCGCGCCCTCTCTTTCAATTGAGCTGATCGCCGTATATGGTTCGAGTTCGGTACGTTGCAATTACTTCTTTTTCATTTGCAGAATAATAAGGAGATGTAGAGTGAAGGACATTGCACATAAAACTGAAGCAATCATTGATGATTTATGGGTCTTCTTCTCTTCAATCCGGCCACAGCCCTTGTTTTCCTTGTCTATTGAGATTTCCCCTAGTCATCAACTTGATAGAAAGAACTGCCTTACTCTGGCTTTCAACATTCGCTGTTCTTGAAAGCACTCTCCTATCTATTTATCTACCTCGTGTCAGAAAGAGTTGACTGAATCGAACCACCCGAGAAGGCAAATAGACCCGTTCACCAGCAACTGTTGCAATTCCCTCTAACTGCGCCAACTGCTCCACCTTTCGTTTCCCCTCTTGCTTCAACACCGTTGATTTCAATGTATGTTGTAAGGGAAGCAAGAATCTGTATGGTGAATTAAATCATTCTCTGAGATCTGGGAAGAGTAGCCGACCTAATCAATCTGCTCTTACGAGACCCGGCCAACTCAGTCAATCTCCAGGTCCCTAACGAACGAGTCATTCACTTTTGTTTGATCAACCAATGGCTATAATGACCCTCGCGAATTGCTGACGTCAATCGATGACTGAAATGACTTTCAACGAAAGATTGCCTAATGCTAGATCTCTTCTGGATTCCATCTCACTCTCTTTCGGTCCGAAGCCGATAGGAAGTGAAAGTCGCTGAGGTAAGTTCCGATAGAGCTAGGTTCCGGGTATTCCTACCATTTTTTCTTATAGGTTACTCTTTGAACTCAACATTAAAGCACTGGAAGAGAATCGCTATCCTCTTTGGGGATTTAGGTCTATTGCTTATGTCCGATTTGCTGAGGCTAGCTTGACTTCACTCACTTCAGAGAGAGAAAAAAAGAATAAGAAAGGAGCGTAGCAGCCAGAAAGAGAAAGAAATCCCCTCTTCCGCTTAAGGCACCGAAGTCCCTGAGCTAATATCAATAGCAGTTGATTCAAGGGAAGTTCTTTCTAGAGCAGTAAGAGCCTATTCTGTCTTGCTTTCTGATTCAATTCCGCTGCTAGGGTGAGCTAACTCCAAAAAACCCGTCCACAGTTCGGATTTCAGGCTGCAACTCGCCTGCATGAAGCCTGAATCGCTAGTAATCGCCGGTCAGCCATAGGGCGGTGAATTCCTTCCAGGGCCTTGTACACACCGCCCCTCTCCTTTTCTAGCTGCCCAGATTGAATTCCTCTGGGAACAACTAAACTATTAGCCAAAGGTCTAGTGGAAACTGCTTAGTCGAGGGAAACTCCCCTTTTTGTCTCGTACCTCCGCTCCTAAGCTAACTAAGAGCGCTATCCGTTCCTACGCCCCCTACCGAACCTGAGGATGAAACTTGAGATTCATTCTTCTCAAAACAAAAGCAGTACCGAAGATAGTAAGAAATCCGGACAAAACCTTCCTGTTTTTGGGGAAGAAGAAAGTACCGGATTAAGTAGGCAATCTTAGGACAATTCTTTTTCTTCATTAGGGCTTTTAGCCCCGAGTCGATCGAGGGCATTTCACTCCTAGCCCAGAAGGGAAGGGCTTGTTTGCGACTAGCAGTAGCTGGCAACGGTCTTTGACGCATCTATTAGCTGAAGAGGCCTAAGGCTGGTCTCTTTCCTCTCGTACCATGCCTGTTGAAAGTTCCTTGCCTTTTCCCTCTCCCTGTAGGTCGAGCCTCCTTTTCAGTCGCCCTCTCACTTCGTTCGAGCTGAATTACATCCACCCTCTCACGGGAATCTTCTTCTTTATAATACGTACGAGACTACCAAAGAAAATTCCACTTCTTTCCCCGGAGCAGCAACTGAAAGAGAAAATACCGGTTTATTCATCTGCACCGGAAAAGAGCGTCGCCCGGAAGTCACGGAGCTCTCTTCTCTTTCAATGGCAGCAGCTAGTTTAAGTTCAATGTCAGCCGGATTTCTAAGCACTAGTCTTTCCTTCTCACCTGCTAACTCATAGAAAGAAATAGAGTCAACCCATGCGCCTTTCGCGGGGTGAGCAAAAAGCCTTTCCTTGGATCCTGGTATGAACTCAAAAAAAGCATTTACCCGTCGCCTGCTTCATCTGCAGAGCTTCCTCTTGTTCACAGCAAAGAGAGCGGATTCGTTCAAGCAAGCTAATCACATTACCCTTTCTAGGGTAGGGGTACGGTACGATGTCATTACTCTCTTTTGCTCCCTCACTCCTTAAAGGGATCAAACGACTTTGAGCTTTGGCATTAAATACGCGTGGGAAGGAATTCCATTCAACTAGTTCAATGACCCTAGAGGGAATGAACGCATTAAGCTTGAAAGCATGAAATTCAGTTGCTAGCTGGACTGACTGTCTTCTCTCTCTTTCGGTTTCTAGTCTTTGCTTCAGAAAGTCATTTAGAAAGATCCGCTTTTAACAGAGAGGATTTCCTTACATTACATACGATATTTGAGTGGGGATTCACTAAGCGTAAGTTCTTAACCCGGTATGATGCGACGATGACTTCTTGCTTTGTTTCCGTCTCTCCTGCCTTTGTTAGTCTTTAATCGTCTCTAAAGCGAGTGAAGTCACCTGAGGGTTAGAATCCGATGTGATCTTAGAGCTATTGACCCTACCCAACTAACTCTCTCTAAGTAAGAGCTCGTCCTGACTTATTAGTCTTATCGAAGTCGATAGGGAAAAGAGAAAAGGGCAGTGCTTCTCCTGTGAGCGACTCCGAAGTGGGCTCCTTTCCCTTGACTATTTCTCTTTTTTAGGAGGGAGAGACTGAATCCACCTAAAAGCTAAGGGAAGCCCGGAAGTATTCGAAGGCTGATAAAAAGAGACGTGTACTACGAGACCACCAAGATTGATAGGCATTCCGACCAAAAGGGGCAAGTTTCTTATAGGATCCACCCTCCCAACAAAAAAAAGAATTCCTTGCTGTGGAAAAGCTGTTCAAGTTGAAAAGCATAAAGGTTGAAGGAAATGCACCTTCTCCGATTAGAAGGGTACGGGACTCCTTTTCCTACGCAATTTCCTACGATAGGGTAGGGATGAATTGAATGAGAGACTACGAAAGTGAGGCAAACCCACATAAGGAAAGAAATCAATCTAATCACTCCATTTCAAGCCTTAGAGAATCCGACTAAAAAGCCTAAATTAGCGAATTCACCTCCCTCTGAGTCCGATTAGAAAAACAGGGATGAAAGGCCTAGTTTTCGGTGAGCTAGTGGGATTCAAGTATGAATTTGATTTTTCCTCGATCCGGACTTATTACCGTGATCAATTCACTACCAGTGCCCATGTGGCCGAGGTTGTCCCGAAGCGGATCACCCCGATGCCTGTAATGAAAGGACAGACTTTCATCAGCTGCAAACTGGAAGCGGTTTTTCGTTAGTGCGTTAAGGTTGCAAGAACCTACTCCTAACTAAACAAAGACTCCTCCGAGGAGCCACCATCGGTACTAGTCCAGGAGGTCAATACTAGCGAGAGTCCCACAGCTACGCTAGTTCGTTAGGTATAACGTGTTTCGGTCAGCTTTAAAGGCCAAACTAACCCAGTCGCTTTTTTGCAGCCCTGTGGAGTCAAGGCGAATCGAATGGTCAGGAAGGGAAGGAAGCAAGCAATTCGGACAGAATTAAGAGGGCTTGAAAGAATAAGATACGTAGAGCGTGAACCAAGGTTCATAGGCGGATCAAAGTCGAAAGGCAAAGCTGTTGGTTAGACGTAGACGAAGCCAAAGTATAGTTAGACGAAGCCGTAGGAACTCTTGCAACGCAATCCCAGCTACAGGAAGCTAACTCCCTAAGACGAATGAGTCACTTTCTGATCCTTACTCCCCGAAGGAACTCTTAGCCTCATAGCTACATGAGCTACATTAGGTTTCGTAGGGTTAGCAATACAAGAATCTCGATTGGAAAATACCTGAGGTAGGATTACTCAACGATCCTTGTTACCTTAACTCCCTTCTCCCGGGATGAAGCCTTAGAAGGAAAAGTATAGGGGACCCCAAAAACTCTTTAGCTTTAGATGTTATATGAACCCCTAACAAGGAACCGTAGGCATAGAGCTATCGGGTCATAACTCTTCTCACTCTGGCCTTAGGGTTCTTCTTTCAACAATCTAAAATCCTTTCTTCATTTACAAACACTTATGTGATAATATTCTTAACAAAGATTCCGTTTGACTTGACCGTAGGACATCACGTTCCTCAATGCAATGGAAAACTAGGAGCACGGAAGCGATGAAAGCATGCCCACTTTCGCCGGCTAACACAATGGATCAATACAGGGGAAACTGGCCGAGAAGCCTAAGCTAGCTATCAGCTGCCCTAGCGAACGAAGTCTAGTCTTCTTATCGAGATGAGCATGAGTGGTCAAGCCCTGCAATGAGATCATGCGCCCTAACCTAAGCCTGGGCTACTGTTGTGTGTTCCGATCCTTCTAGTGAGAGCTTGTGACCATCGCAGTGACCGCAGTATGCTTAATCGACTGTCTCTCTACCTTCTTGATCGTTGCATCACAAGTTCGCACGACAAGCCGCATTGTGCACTCAAGCTTGGATGATGAATGCCTTTGAAAGATAGAGGATTTGAACCTGTAATGTGTACCTAAGGGCTAGATACACGGATGCCCTCCTATCTTCCTTCTTTACTGGACCAATCGAAGACTGAAAAGACAAAGAGATTTCGCTTAGCCAATGCTTACTGATAGACTAGATGGAGAGCCTGGTGCAAGGTGGGAAGACTGAGTGAGAACTAGCCCTTTGAGGAGCTCTCTAAGCTGTCTAACTCTCTATTACCATAGGCAGAGGGAAACCAGGTTCAATAGCCAGATAGAGTAAGAAAACAAGAAATTTGACGATCAACTATGTAAACCCCCCGAAGGGGGAAGGTAAGCCCGCCGCTGATCCCGCTTTACCTTCGCCTACCGTGAAAAGAGAGTCCCCTATCACGATAGGCCCTCCCAGCTCCCGAACGTGTCTTTTTATCAATCGAGAGAGGTACATAAAAGAAGAGCAACGAAACTGTGAAACAAAAAGCACGGGAAAAAGAAAGGGGCGAAAAGCATACATCTACTAAGGACTCTCATACTAAAAGACATAGTGGATTAACTCGAGAAAACTACAGAGATCCTCTAAAAGCCGACTTGAACACCCCCTTAAAAGAACATCGTAATAGATATCTTGGAGGTGTCCTGGAATTCGAAAAGCATCGTCTCCCATAACAGTCTGAACAAGATCTGCTATGTTCCACTCCGGAGGTAATTCCCTACCTCTGAGTCGAAGCAACTCCGCGCTCTTTTGGCAGATGCCATCAAATAACTGTTCTAAGTCAGGTGGAGCGCTTTGCGCGTCCGACCTAGTTGAAGAAAGGGTAGCAGAGCTACTAATGGAAGGGAACGAAGAAGTGGAACTTTGCATAAAGTGAAGATCGCTGGGGGTAGGATTTCCATAATAGAGTCGAAATGAATTGTTTCTCAGAAATTGGAAGATTCTATTTTCTTTGTCTGCTCCCCCCCAAAAAAAGAAGAGAGACTTGTTGGAAATGT
Organism: Lycium ferocissimum; assembly: GCF_029784015.1. NCBI lineage: Eukaryota > Viridiplantae > Streptophyta > Magnoliopsida > Solanales > Solanaceae > Lycium > Lycium ferocissimum. Next base: position 45,150 of record NW_026725483.1, read on the forward strand.
GCTTGGTTGTTGACCAAGAAAGAAAGAAATGGGAGTCTTTGGGCATTGCTTGGGCTAAGTCAAACTTGGGACGAGTGTTGTATGGCTACCTAGTGATTTACAAGTACCCTCACTGCACTGACCATAGTAAACCCCTTCTCGTTGTACCGAAATAGAGATCTGATTTAAACGACCAGGTACAGCATATGAGTTCGATCCATTAGGTTCTTTTTTTTTTCAGAAAAGAAACGAGAGACAAGAAAACATCTTTGATTACGATTAAAAGGAACAATCTCAAATAGACCAAGATCCAATTTCGGGTCATTTCTTGGTGAACATGATCTGCCATAATCTCTTCGATCCCTTCATTTATGTGCCAGAATAGAGAGAGATTTGGTAGGAAAGTGGAAGAGACCTTTTTGTATATGATAATCAAAGGGAGTGGGAAAGCTGCAGTAATTCTTTGGAAAAGCCCGGTTCTCTTTGTCTTCGAGCTTTCATTCCTCAATCCACTGATTCCTTCCTTCATATACCTCCCCACCAATAGATAGAGACAAATAGGAATAACCGAACCACGTCTACAAAATGCCAGTACCATGCAGCTGCTTCAAAGCCAACGTGATGCTCCTTGGTCAGATGACCAAGATATTGGCGAATACCACATATGATCGAGAAAATAGTACCTATAATCACATGAAAACCATGAAAGCCAGTTGCTAAGAAAAAGGTAGAACCATAAATACTATCCGAAATAGTGAAGGGTGCTTGATAATATTCCATTCCTTGAAAGCCTGTGAATACTAGAGCCAGTGAAACGGTAGCTACTAAAGCGTAAACTGCTCGTTTTTCCTTCCCCGCGAGTATAGCATGATGAGCCCAAGTTACGGCAGCTCCGGATGAAAGGGGAATAAGGGTATTAAGAAAAGGGATTTCCCAAGGATCTAAAACCGCAATCCCTTTTGGGGGCCAAATACCTCCGATCTCTACCGTAGGTGCCAAAGAAGAATGAGAAGAAGCCCGAAAAAGAGCAAAAAAGAACATAACCTCCGATACGATAAAGAGAATAAAACCATATCGAGGTCCTAATTGTACGACTTTGGTATGATGTCCTTCGAACGTGGATTCACGTAGAACATCGCGCCACCATACGAACATGGTATATAGGAGAAATATGAGGCCCAAACTGAGAAGTGTTGCACCCCCTTGAAATGAGTGCATGTACATCACACCTCCTACGGTTGTTGCCAAAGCTCCGAGTGAACCCGAAATAGGCCATGGACTTGGATCTACCAAATGATAAGAATGCCTCTGAGATTCAATCATAAACCACTTTGCCTCGGTTCTATGTAAACCCCCCCTTCACCCCCACCCCCTAAAGTAGTAAAGTAAAGAAGGGCTCTTTGGGGTCACATTTTCTTTCTATCTGACAGGACAAACAAAGAAATAGGAAGGGATGGTTCTTTCATTCCATTGATAGAAGTCTAACTAGAAAAAGACTCTCCCTATTACTTTGAGAAGAGAATCGTTGGTTTGACCGACGAACTACGTGGGAAAATAGACCTTCTTTCTTTGATTTGAAGCAAGATTTTTGGAAAGTAACAATTCCATTCAGTTCGCTTTCGGAAAACTTGCTGGTCGCGGATTAGTTCGTTCTGCGCCGCCAGCGGCCTCAACTCAAAGGCGCAGGTTGATCTCTCTGGTTGAGGCTGCATTCATTTATTCATATGAAACTTGACACGTGGGAAGGGCTTACTCTACTAGTGGCTCGGCTTGGTCTCGCTCCCTTCCCGCACTATTCCTCCCCACTAAAAAGAGCGATTGAGAATCTCGAGAACCTTTCCGAGCGTCTGTCTTCGCGGGGCGATTGGAAAAGAAAGGAGTAAACAATTCTTTTACTGCCTTCCATTCCACTATTCTGATCGAATTAATTGCTCTTCCGAACGACCAAGTCATAATGAGATTAAAAACCGATGCTTCCTTGGCCGTGTGGAACATGGATTAGCATTATGTCATTCCTACAAGTGATGACCCACCCAGGATTGCTATGTACGGACTTAGAGATCAAATATAATATGTTTCTTTCCATTCCTCGTGAGCCACTTATTTCTCCGAAACAAGAGATTAAAGTCATCTTCCTCCTTTTTCCCAAGAAGTCGACGGCGTTACACCATTGGGATACTTCGAATAAACTTGAGTACATATAGGATACACCGGTGCTAAAACCTTTTCTCAAGATATCTTCCAAACTGTTGGGGTCGTTGCTCCGGATCTTGTTCTCCCGGTGTGAAACCAGTTGGTTCCGTAGTTTTAGAATTCTGCTGATCCCAAGTACTCCATCTCCATCATTGCATATAGGAATATAGAAAGTAAAGAGGAAAAGGCATGACCAGAAGAATTGTGTGAAATAAGTGAATTTATCCAGTTGAGGCATTCTTGATTGATTGCGACAAAGCGATTCCCTCAATACAGCTTAACTCCGTCAAGCCTGTACGAGTAGTGAAGAAGTATAGAGCACTTTGGTTGGTTGTTGACCAACGGAAAGCATGGGAGAAAGATGCACAAACGAAAAAGGGCTCAAAAAAAAAGTTGGAATTTCATATATAAAAAGAGCGGTACACTGAACACGAACCCAATATCAAACAACTAAAGAGGAAGCTAGTCGATCATTCAACAGCAGGAATCTACCCTAGGATCCAACCTGCCAGCTTTCTTCTCTTATGATATTTCGAATAGCGAGAAAGTGAAATAATGGGGAATAGAATGGAGCGGACTAATACTCTATTCGACTAGAGGAAGAATCTTTATTAAATAGGATGCCTCCCAAGCGCCGAGGGGCTAACCGTCATATTCTCAATCGGCTTTGCCTCGCTGCATACTTTCGTTTAGTATTCCTTACAGCTATTCTCCAATCACCCGAAAGCAGCGGCGAGGCGGACATTGATTTTGCAGAAAGGCTGGCTGCCTTGCAGGGTCGCTTGCCTAGTTCACCGGTACTAGGCTATGAGAGGCTCAACATCGGGTCCAATGTAAAGCAAGCCTTGCGAATGATGGTGGCTCCATACGGGTAGACGTAGGCCCTGAAACCATAACAAAGACAAGACAATTACAGGGAGGACGTACGTGTTCTCGGGCGAGTGCGGACTCGGTTAGTATACAAGATCATCAATATAGTAATAGGATGCATCTGCTGAAGGCAAGACTCATGTAACAACAAGCTGGACCGAAGCTCAGCCATAGTTGGTTTTGGTCGTTGAAGCTTCGCCGTAGTGACAAAGCTTTCATAGTCCGAAGGCAGGCCAGCAAGAAGGAATGTAAACATATCAGATTGGGACACCGGTGCATTGATTGATGCCAAGGAGTCACAACTGTTCTTGAATGTACGAAGGTAAGCCGCCATAAACGGATTTCCTTTCTTCTCTCTTTCACTATCATGTTCCTCACTAACCCGAAAGGCTTTCTTTAAACCATACTTTGGGGAGGGGATCTTTGAACCTTGTTTGAGCTCCTCTTCCCCTTTCTTTTCGTTTTCACTTACATACGCGAATCTAGGTCCAGCCTCGCTTGCATTCAGTTATCAAGGGGGATGTCTACTCTTTCGTTTACATACGCAAGCTCCCGATTAGTCGCAATCGCACTTCTGTGCAATATCCAACGCATATTAAAGCACTTAGCGGCCAAGTATCAAAAGAGTAGCCTGCGGATTGGTGCCCGGTGACACAGTAAAGGTTGAACCATCAACAACTCTGAGTGCCCCACCCAGTCTTAAGTTCCTATCAACCACTTTCCCAACAAGGCAGCCGCCATGGTAATGCGATATTGTGGTCACAACGACAGAACTATCCCATCAGAAAATCATTGGATAGATCAGCAGGCAATGAAGGTCCAACATACCTGAAATATATAGGACCAAACTCTTGTTGGTACTTGAATTCCTACATGGAGCGGCTTTGTTGTACATCATGAATCTTTCTGTTCACACACCTCTCCACATCCATCACCAGGATTTCGGAAGTAATGAAACCTGACTATTGGGTTAACCTTAACATCAGTTGATGCTAGTCTGAGAGAACCAGCAGAGAGGGGGCCAACAATCTTCTCCATCAGGGTTGCCACAGTAAAATATACCGGAGAGGGGGAACTCCTAACAAAAGCACCATGAGACGGGGCTTTTCTCCCAAACATCTCCTTCTGCACGAGTGGCTATCGCGCCTAACCTTTGAAATTGAGCTGCTTCTCTCTCTTGTTCCTTATCTGGTTCCTGCCAGTGGCTTGGAAGCAAGCTACCCGCGCTATATAGAGGGAGAAGAGCAGCAGGATTGAAGAAGCTGGTTCAAAGCTAAGGTATCAATCGGCTTTCTTTCCGTCTTCTTTTCTGCCAGGGGTAGATGCCTTAGATTAAGAAAGGGTTGGTAGGCCCTTAGTCCATTCCCGATGATCCTCTCCTGGTCAATTGCTTGGGGTTTCGGACCATTGCTCTCTTTTTTAGTCGTATCAGGTGCATCGGCTTTGCTTTGACTTGCCTTGTCCGTATAGTCAGTAATCGATGTAAGAAAGATTCTTCTATGATAAGTGGTCCATTCCACCTTAAGAAGTAGCCCATTCTATTAGGTTTCCTGTAGAGCGAGGGCCTCTTCTTCCTGCCTTTTCTGTAAGAGACTTTCTTTCTTGCCTGAGTATGGGTCTACCTGCCTTATTCTTAGATGCCTTACCCTTCCTTATCCTGAGTCTTGGTATGCTTAGATTCCGGTTCCCCAGCCGACTGTTGAATCTCTTTTTGCCTTGGTGTGCGAGACAACAGAGGGGCAGCGACGCCTTCTTCTCCCTTGCGGATCTATTACAACTAGCGATTCTGATAAACATTATTATAGAAATTGGGGCTAATTCAATAGAAATCGGTCGTACCTAGCCTCGATTCACGTCGCAAACATTGTCCAATGATTCATGAAAACATGCAAAGAGCAGAGTTGGCGCATCTGATCTTTCTTCTTCAGTGCCAGGCATAAAGAGCTAGCACTAAGAGCAGGGGATGAATCTTTATCGACTTCCTTTTGAATAACTTGGATAACATCTTTATGGACATCTGAGAGAGGCTCTTTCTACTAGTGCTCCTCCTCCTGCTAATGCTAGTGCAACTTTGAAAGTTGTTAAAGCAAAGATTCGATACCTCTTTTATTATTAATTAATAATTGGCATTCTCTGATCGGCCTAATCTCGTAATACATGGCTATGTCCCTGACCTGAGACTAATGCAATCAGTTCCTTCCTCCGCCTTCTCTTTCGACGTTCGCCAATCGGAGAGGACAGCCGATTGAGTCTGAACCAACATTTAAAGATGGAAGGAAGACCCGGATGGACTTAATTAGGAGCATGGGCAACCCTTCGCGCACGAGATAGCAATGACAGGAGATTGACCGGTCGGGGTCGAGTGATCTCAGGGGTTTAGGGGTGCTTCTCCTGCTGCGACTACCTCTCTTCTATTTGAAAGGTAAAGGCCCACCAGAGAGAGGCAAGTGCTTTCATGAATGAATGCGGTAAACCAATCAATCTTTTCGTTACATATCGGGGACAGGGAACCAGCCCAGCGAACTCGATTTCCCGAAGAAAAGAGAGGGCGCTCTTCCAATATTGAGCTCCTAGCTGCTCTACCTCTCTATTTTCAAAAGCCCTGCTCACTTATAGCCCTATAACCAAGCAGGCAGGCGAGACATCAGAGCAGCTGTAGAATGGAGATTGCAATTCCATTTTTTTATATGAAAGGGGTGGCATGTGAAACCAACAATCCCATATTGTGGAATAAGAGCAGTGGCACTTGCGGAAATAGGTTTTGAGGAAGGGACTGATTGAACTAAGGAACTGAACTAATGGACGAGGAGGAATAATAAGTCAATCTTGGTCGGAATCGAAAGCGGGGAAACTGACCACATGATCGGCAATGGGCATAAACCCTAAAACAAGATTCACTCGTTCTTCAGTCCTCACGTAGACATGAAGGGGAGGCCCCACAGATAGGATTCAGATTTCTGAACGGGAAAGCATTTTTTGTCGGCCTATACGCTGACTCTGAATCAAAGATTTACTCACTGCCAACAAAAACATACTCTATTTACTAGTAACAATCGATTCACTAAGCTAGTTAAAAGCCTTATTACTTACGCAATTCCACCAGTGTGTAATACATCCAACATTCTCAATATTAAACGCTTTTGGCAAGCCAGAGCAAGACTTCTCTGTGGGAACCCCCGGTAAAGGAGACCTGT
>NW_026725484.1:0-76848 GCF_029784015.1 Lycium ferocissimum
ACCCCTTTGTACACGGCTTAACTCCAACTTATTTTCTATCATGAATTTCTTCCTCTTTAGCATGCTACAACACATATAAACCATTCATAACACATAAAACAAGATTAAAACTCACCTTTCTTCTTCACTTTCTAACTTGTCCAACGTTGGTAGATAGAGAAAACGAGCAAACTATTTCCCGAAACAACAACGCCACGTTGCTTAGCACCCTTGAATTAGCAAGTTTGCTTGAAGAATTTATTTTTTTCTTGATCAAGTCTTGATCTCTCTCCTCTCTCTCTTGGCCGAATATGGCCCTTATTTTTTCTCTCAAGTTTTTCTTGAAATTTCTAGATGTTAAAATGATGAAGATGATCACCTTGGTCATCTAATATACAATTATACTAAACTTCCATGTGGCCTTGGCCCACATCTCATGTGGCCGGCCACATGCTCTCTATTTTTCTTTTTTTTTTTTTTTTTGTTTTTCATGTAATAAAATAACTTTCCAAAAATGGAATACTTTCCAAAAATAATTTTTTGCCCCCAAACGTTTCCTAAATACTTCCATGCCAACAAAATCATACCCAACTTATGTTTTTAAAACAAGCAAAAGTTCCCACATCACCTCCCGAAGTAGTCTTGTCCTTAACTTACCAAGGTTGACTCGAATTATCCCGACGTGCGAAATACGGGATATAACACCCGCAACGTGGTGTAATTATTTCGGAAGATAAGTCATTTGTTTCATCGATCTAGCACTTGAGTTAAGTGAAGAAGTTGGGAGAAAAAGGTATGATTCAATTCCTTTTCTATATGTTATAAAGGTCTTGTTGATGTTGTTGAATGTAAAAATGAGTAGACTTGATGAAAATATGGAAGTTGCATGAATGTATGTATACATGAATATAGCCGTGTGCATGTGTTGGTGTATGGGCAAAGATGAATTAATTTCATGTTGCATTCTATTTATGGTTATGGTGGGATTTATATTGGGAATGGAAGTTGAATGAATTTGGTTGAATTTGGAAATATAGGATATGGCCGTATGGTGCATGGAAGTAATGGGAGTGAATTAATTTTGTTAGTATGTTAGTGGTGTTGTTGTGATCATTATAATGTAAAGTGAAGATGAAATGGTTTAAGTTGGCATTGAAATGAAATGTGAAAGGTTATGTCATTTTAGAATGATCTTTATGATATTATGGAAATAAAGTTGTAGGGTGCAAATTATAATTATTGTTGATGAAATGGGAAGATGGAAACATATTGTGAATATGTATGTTGAAGACTAGAAGTTTCGGATAAATTATGGTTTTGATGGAAAACTTGTATATTTTGTATGTTTGGTGAATATTTTGTAAAGTGATATGAAATATTACCGAATCGTATTGAAGTGATCTTGATTAGTAAATTAATATGAAAATGTTAGTATTGAATTGAAAGTGTGAAGTTGGGATGGAAATTATTGAACTATGTAGAAAGAGAAGAACATTTATGTTAAAAAGTATTGTGTTGTGATTCTCGATGTTATTGGTATTGCTTTGGGGATTGTTGTTGATGTTAATTTGGGCCGAGCCATATTCTCGGGATGGTGCATGTACGGGGGAGTGCTTGCCGAAATTTCGGCGGACAAGGACGAATCCAAGATTGGAATTTTAAAGCCTCATGAATAGAATCGGCAAACATGACCAAATTGCGGATTTTGGCGAACTTGGGACGGATCCGGAGTAGCGTAAGCGGCGGAAAAGGTATGTAAGGCTTTCCCCTTCCTTCTGCGGCATGTCTTAGACGTCATAGGCTTGAACGTGTGCCTCGGGGGCCACTCTAATTCTAGAAATTCGAGTTTGAATTTGGTTACTATTCGCTCAGTAGTATTGAATTAAATAAGTTATGCTTTATTGTAAATAAATGCTCAAATGTTCGTAGCTCTTGAAAAAGGAACCGGAATGACTTGAAATCTTCAAGGTTAATGTAATGAGACATAATGACCACATTTCTAGGTTCGTTACCTGATTTGACCTGAGGTGGGCCCACAACACCCGAGACCTATGTATATTGCTTTATTTGTCTTATTTCCGTACGATTCTTAATAGAAACTTTTGACTAATGTTCTGAGTTTGTTATAAGTATTCGGTAACTCGGACGGGCATTTGGTCCGACTATCCGGGTATGAACGCTCCGATACGAAAGATTTGATATGAATATTTTGATATAAAGCGCTACGATGTAAATATTCTAAAATAGAAAATCCGGTATAAGTATGCAAACATAAGAGTGATATATAAGCTTTGGATATAAGTAAGTGGATATGAATATTCTACGTAAGTCTTAATGTTCTTCATACACGACCCCCGGATCGCTTGGAAAGTCCGAAGAGGTTTCCCCGTATGTTAAATGCTTATAACGCTCCGATGCTAACTCGGAAGAACCCGAGACTTGTTCTCGATCTTCGATGTTAATAAGCGTATGTATTCATCGAGTCCGATTTCATATGCATATGTTTCGCACTACTCGCTCGCGCGCGACTCAATGTATCTTTCACCGAGTCCCGGCCGGGGCATGTTATGATCTCGTGTGTACGTCACGATACGATTCGATTCACCGAGTCCCGGCCAGGACATGTTATCGTGCTCTTCTCTGCATTATTCACCGAGTCCCTCGTACTTGCGGGCCGGGACACGTTATTTGTGCATGTTGGTGATGATATGGGGACGGCGGCCAGGATGGCATTTGATATTATCCACCGAGACCCGCAGTAGAGGGCCGGGACACGTTATGTATGTTTGGCACAGGGTCGATCCAACAAAAGGGCAGGGACCGCATGATTCTACATTACCGAGTCCCTTAATAAAGGGCCGGACACGTTGTTTGCGTATATGACATCCGATTCGCTATACATGATCCTATTCACCGAGTCCCTCGTCGTAGGCCGGGACACGTCATACACGTATATGATTTATGATTTTGACATGCATCTCGTATTCTCGTCCGATATATGTTATCCTCCGAGCCTTCGCACGTTATGTACTCGTCCGATATATGCCGGATCTCGTACGATCCGTAAGTTCCGTATTCCGTCCGGAACATGATTTCATCCGAACATTCTCGTATGCTCGTACTTTGTCCGACGTATGACGACACGGGTTCACTACGTGTTTTTTTACGTACCCCTTCGGACACGCGATCCGTGATTTGTGAAATAAGCATTTACGGTACTCGTTTGACTTATTTACTTTCCGTACCCCTTTTGGTATACGAGACGAGTAGGTATGAGCCGAGTCCGAAAGGTAAGCGTCTCATTCGAAGTAGGGTATTTATTTGCTAGTTCGTCCGTTTCGATTATAGTTCGGTTACTTTGTGTTGTATGCCTTACATACTCGCACATTCCGCATCGACCCCTTTCTTCTGGGGTCGCGTTTGGTGCCGCGTGTATGCATGAGCCGATGTGATTACGGAAGATGTTCCAGCAGAGGTGGCAAGCTCCATCTTCCCCGGAGTACTGCCGAGTCAGAGTCTGTCTGATTTGATTTTCTGGATCTATGTTAGAGACTTTGCGGACGACGTTGTGGGTATGGTATGTTAGTCCGTCGGCCGGCTCCATCGGCCCGACATGTCGATTTGTGTTATGTAGTTAATTTTGTATAATTACGTATTTTGTAAAATTTGAAAGCTTCATTATGTATTTCAAGATTATTCGGTTTAGGATTGGAAAAAAAATTTATGTGTGCCGTAGGAGTACGGGTTCGCTCGGCTCTCCGGATATGGGGTCGGGTGCCCATCACGTCCCATCGGAATTGGGGCATGACACAAATACTCGAAATCCCCTTGAAGTCGAATGACTGGTGACTTCTGAATCCCAATGTAAACTCACATCATATAGGAAAGTCCGATAAAATGAGTCTGTGCGCCTGTCATCAACCTGTCCTGGTCTTATGTATATATAAACTTCTAGAGTAAAACTTTGCCTTACTCATTAACTTCCTTTCCCATATCAATATCTTTTCGTTATCTCTTACTCACCAATCTATAAATCATAATACTGCATTTGAATTCGTAATGTCAACTTTCCCTATATCTTCAATAAATCTCAATTCTCCGAAATCTCGAATGCACTCATTCCAAATCCTATAATTACTAATCTTTTTTTCCTAAAGGTTCTTGGCTTAAATTAAAATCATTCTAAAACTTCTCTTTGAAAGCATCTCATAATTGTTCATTTAATCATAACTTACCAGACATCCGATTGTCACATTTTTCCTTCATTCTTTCTCTATAGCCTAGATATTCAAACAATCCAATTTATAAAAATTTCGACGGAGTTTCCCTATACTTCTTACTGCCTCATTCCTGCACACAGCCCAGAAAACACATTCAATGCCTCATAGGGCAATCACAAATACCGTAACATTTACCTCGAGTTCTTATATCAAAGTATATTAATATGAATAAGCAAGAAACATACCTTTCGGAATAACAACTTCAATTCTCATCAATTACCTCATAGCGGCATAATCAACTGTTTATCCATAATCAAAATATTTAGGGTTAGAATTAGAGACATCACATCCTATAATTTAGCTCTACGGCACGATCTAAGATGAGAAGGAAAGGTCAATCATTCCTAAATTCCCTACAGCCTCTTGTTTATAAGTGTGGCGCTCTTTACACCCATAAAAAAGACTCTACTGGACATGGCTCGTTGACACTCCCTAGGATGGACTGCTCTGATACCACTTTTGTTATGACCCAACCAGAGGGTCATGACGGGCACCCGGAGCTAACATACCGAGCACCTCTAAGCATACATCCCATAATCATTTCTGGGTGGATCATAAAGATATCCGCATGTCATAATCGCAACGGGACATATCGGGTTGACACATTGTGTGATGAATAACTAATTATGTTAAGGTGTACATGCTATGTACATTGTTATACAATGTAGAATAGGTAGGGTTATGAAATGTCTATATCACATATGTTTACGAGGGACTAACGAGTGTTATATCCCGTAGTTTTGGACAAGACTATCCGAGGAGACTTTTGTATGTTTAAAGGCTTAAGTTGTGTATGATTTCATTGGAATGAAAATGTTAGGGAAACATTTGGGAACAATTCCATTTTTAGTAAGTATTCTATTTTGGAAAGTTGAAAATTCAACAAAAAAAAAAAAAAGAAAATAAGCACCATGTGGCCGGCCACCTTGGTGTGGGCCATGGCCACATGGATGATCAATATATGGCCACTTAAAAGATGACTTAGTCATCTTATACACCATTTCAACACTTAGAAAAATTCTAGAAAAATCAAGAAAAAACTTGAGAGGAGAAAAACAAGAGGGTTTCGGCCAAGGCTTGAAATTTCAAGACAAAAATCAAGCCATCAAAAAAATAATTTCTTCAAGCAAACTTGCTAATTGAAGGGTGCTTATTAACGTGGAAGTGTTGTTGGAAGCGATAGATTATTCGTTTTCTCTATCTACCAACTTTAGGCAAGTTGGGAAGTTGAAGAAGAAAGGTGAGTTTTAATCTTGTTTTATGTGTTATGAATGGTTTATATGTGTTGTAGTATGCTAAAATGGAAGAAATTCATGAAAGAAATCAAGTTGAAGTTGAGGCCGTGTATATGGGTTTGGCCGTGTGTGTGTGTATTGTGTTAAAGGCAATGAATTAATTCTAGTTAGCATGTTTTGATTGTTATAGTGTGAAGAAAGGAATGAAAATCATCTATATGTGTGTGTATGGTGTTGGCCGAAAATGTCCCCTTTGTGTAGTTGAGAATGAATAAATCGTCGTTAGTATTTTCGTTGTCGTCGTTATGGATTCTATGATGAAAAATGCAAGTTTAATGACTCAAAGTGATGTTGTGTTGGTTATGGGTTGATTTGGAAGTTAATGTGAATATTATGTAATTTTTGTATTTATGGAACTGACATTGTTAAAGTGTGGATTATTGGTGTAATTTATGAATTTGGAAAAGAAGAATGTGTGTTGGGGTGGTTTCGGGTGAGTTGGAGAATTGTTTGGGTTGTTTGGAAAATTGTGTGAATTGTTTAAAGCGTTCTTGAATATTGTTTGAATGGTTTTGGATTAGTAATCGAATGTATAAACGTTGATATTGGTTTGAATAAGTAGTTGAAGTTGAATGGAAATAATGTTTGAATGTTGTTGATTATGTAAGAAGTGTATTTAATGTTAGAATGCATTTTTGAATTGATTGTTGATGTTGTAGCTTGGTTGTTGGGTTGGTTGTTGTTGAATTTGGCCGAGTTGAATTCTCGGGGTGTTGTATTTATAGGGGAAATGCTGCCGAAATTTCTGTAGAATTTGATGTCCGTTTGGAATTGAATGCCTAATGCCTAAATGTTTATGGCTAATGTTTGGTATATTGGCGTTATGTAGATCTTGGAGTGCCCGAGACTTGAGGCTTGACTTAGTTTGAGAGCGGACAAGGTATGCGAAGCCTATTCTTTCTTTCTTTTGGCATGTCCTAGAATTAATTAGGTTGTGACACGAACCTCGGGGTAACTCCACTCTCGAGATCCGAGCTTCATATGACGTCTTATTCACTTCTAAAGATTTACTCTCTTAATGTAGCCTAACTAAGGTCTTTATGTTTTCATTTGATTGAATTTCAAAGGTTTTGTAAAGAATTTTGCTTTTTAAAGATTTCGAAACTACGAACGCTCGTAACTTTCGTAGACGAGCTCGGATCGCCCCGAAACTTTCGTAGGGGATTCCATAAGGCATAACATCCCCTAACTTCCATAAGCGGGCTCGGATGGGGTTGACACCCGTCCGTGGGTCCCGCGACTTTTCTATGTTCGTTCTTAATGACCTTCGGGAAAGACTTAGTATTACTTTCACCTTAACTCCCGAGCATGGATTTCTTATTTATTTAATGAGTTTATGATTATGATTTTATGCATATTGTTACTCACGACTCCGCTCGTGCATATGGTTAGTACTTCTTTCGCCGGATCCGGGCCGGTTATGTTCGTGCGCACTTTGATATATTCCGGAGTATGATGTGTCCGGTACGCCGAGTCCCCTTTGGCCGGGTACCGTGTATATTTGGCGTTATGGGGTGTTACGGCGTTATGATGTGATATGATATGTCGGGTTTCGGAGATATGAAATCTTCTGGAGTATGATGTGGTATGGCGCCATCGACAGGCGGGCGACCATCGTTCTAAGAGCCTATGCATGATTTATGTTTTTAAACTAAATATTTGACATTTTGCATATTGTACTTATTTTCTGTATCTTCTATCCGATTATGATTCTGTTACTGTATTTTCTTGCTTTGCATACTCAGTACATATTCCGTACTGACCCCCTTTCTTCGGGGGCTGCGTTTCATGCCCGCAGGTACAGACGCTCAGCTTGGTGATCCACCCACCTAGGACACCTATTCTGCTTTCTGGGAGTGCTCCTTCGTCCGGAGCCTATATTTTGGTATATATACTTTTCTGTTGCATATGTATATATTCATTCAGGGGTACAATGGGGCCCTGTCCAGTCATATGATTTCTGTTTACTACGTTTAGAGGTACGTAGACATGTATGTGGGTTATGGTTGTTTTGTACGGATATGTTCGTGTGTTTTATGTTTGGGCGGTCCCCGCCGTGGTAGCCTTGTCGGCTTGCCTGCATATGCTTATTTTGATATGTTATGTACATTATGACGACCTCGCCGGCTTTTGTGACATATGTTGGCTATTATGCGTTAATCTGAGACTATATGTGATCATTTATATTTATGCGAGTTAGTATGCTAATTCTGAGTGTCAGGTGCGTATGAGTGTCCAATTCGGACACTAGTCACGGCCTACGGGGTTGGGTCGTGACAAAAGTGGTATCAGAGCGGTTCGTCCTCGGAATGTCTACAGACCGTGTCTAGTAGAGTCCTGTTTATCGGTGTGTTGTGCACCACATCTATAAACAGGAGGCTACAGGACATTTAGGATGTTATCTTTCTTTCTGATCTTAGATCGTGCGATAGAGCGGTATTATTAGGATGACTTCTTTCTAACGAATTGCTATGTTTTCAGCGATGCCTCCGAGAAAGGCGACAGCTGCCCAGAAGGGCAAGTCTACTGCAGCGGGAGAGACCAGTCGGGCCCAGAGAGTTACTAGGGCCCGTGCTCAGCTCGAGCCGGAGATTGTGCCCCGGTCGGCCAGTTCGGCCACCCCATCACCATCAGAGGGGCACGGAGCAGCAGCAGCTGCAGGACAGGAGGCGGCTCCACCGCCCGCCCCTGAGGTTCGAGTGCCCGAGCCTCCAGCTCCTCAGCCCGGGGCGGAGGACAGGGCTATGAGGGACGCCGTCCGTTATTGCTCCCGGGGGTAGCGCGGGGGCGAGGTCCAGAGGCACGGAGCAGAGGATGATCATGCGGGCGGACGTGATAGTCAGAGGGCTCGCTATTTCTTGCCTGTAATCCGCCAGAGTTCTTCGGGTCAAAGCCCGAGGAGGACCCTCAGGAGTTTATCAGACGGATGCGGCGTACGGTTTGCGGCTTGTCGCCGGGGCTTCGAGCCCCGAGTCGGTAGAGTTGGCGTCGTATCGGGTGCACGACATAGCAGCCAATTGGTATGAGTCATGGGAGCTGTCCAGAGGTGAGGGTGCTCCGCCGGCCGTATGGGATGAGTTCACATAGGCCTTTCTTGGCCATTTTCTACCCCCAGAGACTAGACGAGCCAGGGTTCACAGATTTTTACATTTGAGCGGGCGGCGGTAGGAGTGTCGGGAGTACGGCCTGAGTTTGATTCTTTGGCCGGATACGCTCCTCATATTGTGGGCGACATGGGCGATCGAGTACACCAGTTTGTGATGGGGCTGGATACTTATTTGATTGACAGCTGTATGGCGATGGCTTCTCAGCCCGGCATGGACATTGCACGAGTACAGGCGTACGCCCAGGGCATGGAGGAGCGACACAGGGGGCGCCAGCCCGACAGGAGTTATGACAGGAAGCCGGCCCAGAGGGCTAGGTCGGCGGGTATTCAAGCGGAGATTCTCGAGGCGAGACGGCCTCGGCGGCGGCACGGCAGATATTCCTCCCGGCCCGGCCGGAGTACACCCCCACGGCCTACGGGCGGGGAGACCGACGGTCTTTGGATATTCAGGAGCGGGTCAGAGCTCCAGGGCTTCAGGCTCACAGACGGGCAGAGGTTCCGGCCAGTCGAGGCCACCCATACCTCGATGCACTTATTGTGGGAGACAGCACCCTGGGGAGTGTTACCGTGCCACAGGTGCCTGTTTTACCTGCGGCCGTCAGGGCCACGTGATGAGAGATTGCCCGCTCAGGGGCAGTGCAGGGGGTGCGGCTCAGCCTACAGGTTCAGGTGCTGGTTCATCTTCATCATCAGTAGCCATGCGCCCTGCGGGGCGAGGTATGCCGGCACCGGCAGGCCGCGGTAGAGGCCGTGGCGGGGCGTCCAGTTCTAGCGGTCCTTCGAACCGCATATATGCTTTGGCCAGCCGTCAGGACCAGGAGGCGTCGCCTAACGTGGTTACAGGTACATTATTGGTTTTCTCTCGAGCTGTATATGCACTGATAGATCCTGGTTCTACTTTATCATATATTTCCCCTCTTGTTGCTAATAAAATTGGGATAAAACCTGAACCAATAGAACCATTTGAGGTAGCCACTCCGGTAGGGGATTCTATTATAGCCAGACAGGTATATAAAGATTGTTCGATAATTATCTGTGATCGTTGCACTAAGGCAGATTTGATAGAGCTAGATATGACCGAATTTGATGTTATTATGGGTATGGTGGATTTGGCTTCTTGTTATGCTAATGTTGATTGTCAGAAGAAGGTAGTCCGCTTCCAATTCCCAGGTGAATCAGTTATAGAGTGGACAGGTAATACGGCATCGCCGAGGGGTAAGTTTATTTCATACCTCAAGGCAAGAAAAATGATCAAAAAAGGCTATATTTATCATCTGGTTCGCGTACATGATCTAAAAGCTGAAACACCGACTATTCAATCAGTTCCAGTGGTTAGTGAATTCCCGGATGTATTCCCAGACGAGCTTCCAGGTCTTCCTCCTGAACGGGAGATAGAATTCACGATAGATGTGTTGCCAGACACTCAGCCTATATCTATTCCTCCGTACAGAATGGCACCGGCAGAATTAAAAGAATTGAAAGAGCAGCTGAGAGATCTATTAGAGAAGGGCTTCATCCGACCCAGCACGTCACCCTGGGGAGCGCCGGTATTATTTGTGAGAAAGAAAGACGGGTCGCTGCGGATGTGTATTGATTATCGGCAGCTGAATAAGGTAACTATAAAGAATAAATACCCCCTCCCCAGGATTGACGATTTGTTTGACCAGTTGCAGGGAGCTAAATGTTTTTCAAAGATAGACCTGCGGTCGGGTTACCACCAGGTGCGAGTACGGGAGGGGATATTCCCAAGACAACATTCGGGACCCGGTATGGGCATTATGAATTCGAGTGATGTCTTTTGGGTGACTAATGCTCCGGCGGTATTTATGGATCTTATGAATCGGGTATTCGGGCCGTTCTTGGATATGTTCGTGATTGTATTTATTGATGATATTCTGGTCTATTCTCGGTCAGAAGAAGAGCACGCGGATCATCTGAGGACGGTACTTGGGGTACTTCGACATCAGAAATTATATGCTAAATTTTCTAAATGTGAATTACGGCGACATCGGTGGCATTCTTGGGACATATTATTGGAGCGACGGCATCCGGGTGGATACCCGGAAGATCGAAGCCGTGAAGAATTGGCCCGGACCTACGACGCCTGCGGAGGTACGTAGTTTCACGGGATTGGCTGGTTATTACGGAAGATTTGTGGAGAAATTTGCTTCCATTTCGGCGCCTTTAACAAGGCTAACTCGAAGGGAGCCAAGTTCCGGTGGACCGATGCTGTGAACGAAGCTTCCGATTCTTGAAGGAGAAATTGACTACGGCTCCGGTTCGACACTTCCGAGGGACCGGACGGGTATGTTATATATTGTGATGCTTCCAGTGTTGGACTGGGTTGTGTGTTAATGCGGCACGGCGAGTTATAGCATATGCTTCCGACGACTCAAAAAGCACGAAAAGAATTATCCCACTCATGATGCGGAGCTCGCGCGGTGATTCATGCTTTGAAGATATGGAGACATTATTTATATGGCGTTCATGTTGATATCTATACGGATCACAAGAGCCTCCAATATATCTTTAAGCGAAAGAGATGAATTTGCGGCGAGAGAAGGTGGTTAGAGTTCTTTGAAAGATTATGATGTTGATATTCTATACCATCCTGGGAAAGCTAATGTTGTGGCAGATGCTCTCAGCCGTAAATCTATGGGCAGCCTAGCGGACGTGCCATCAGAAAAGAAAGAAATGGTTCGTGAAATTCATCAGTTGGCAAGTCTTGGAGTCTGTTTGGCCGAATGCGGGATGCGGGATTTACGTTCGAGAAGTTCTTTGAATCTTCTATTACGGAAGAAATAAAGCGCCGCCAATATGAAGATCTGATGCGGTGCGGTACGGAGACACAACCCGTGAAAAGGAGAAGACTCCGTTCGAGATTACACCGGATGGAGTATTATTACACGGGGCGGTTATGTGTACACGAGGTTGCGAGGGCTACGGCGACGAGGTTATGGGCGAGGCACATTATGCCCGTTATTACGTTCATCCGGGAGCTACAAAAATGTATCACGACCTCGGATGTTTATTGGTGGGATGGTATGAAAAAGGACATAGCGAGTTCGTTGCTCGGTGCCCAAATTGCCGGCGAGGTTAAGATCGAGCACCGAAGCCCGGTGGACTATTACGGGGAAATGGAGATTCCGACTTGGAAGTGGGAGATAATTAATATGGATTTCATTACGGAGTTTGCCTCGCACTCCACGGAAATATGATTCCATCGGGTTATCGTTGACGGTGACAAAATCAGCCCACTTTCTTCCGGTCGGGACTACTTATTCGGTGAGGATTATGCCGGATTATATATTAAGGAGATAGTAAGACTTCACGGAGTTCCCATATCTATTATCTCCGACGAGAGGTGCCCGGTTTACGACTAATTTTGGAGATCATTTCGGGAAGGATTGGGGACCCGGGTGAGTCTTAGTACAACATTTCATCCTCGGTCGATGGACGAGGCCGAGCGTACTATTCAGACGCTAGAAGATATGTTACGGGCCTGTGTTATTGATTTCAGAGGTAGCTGGGATGATCACTTGCCATTGATTGAATTTGCTTATAATAATAGCTACCACTCCAGTATCCAAATGGCACCGTACGAGGCATTGTATGGCAGAAAATGCAGGTCACCAATTGGCTGGTTCGATGTTGGAGAAACTAAATTAATTGGTCCAGATATGATCCAGCAAGCGGTAGACAAAGTGAAGCTTATTCGAGAAAGATTATTAGCGGCCCAGAGTCGACGAAATCGTATGCGGATAATCGACGTCGGCACTTGGAGTTCCGGGTTGGTGATTGGGTATTCTGAAGGTATCACCTATGAAAGGTGTTATGAGATTCGGCAAGAAAGGGAAGCTCAGTCCAAGATATATTGGGCCTTATCAGGTTATCCGGAGAATAGGCAAAGTTGCTTATGAATTGGATCTGCCAGCTGATTTGGGAGCAGTGCATCCGGTATTCCATGTTTCTATGCTTCGTAAATGCATTGGTGACCCTTCCAGAATATTTCTTGTAGATGATGTCCAGGTCACGGAGGAGCTATCCTATGAAGAACAACCTGTAGCTATATTGGATCGTTAGGTAAGAAGGTTGCGGAACAAGGATGTAGCTTCTGTTAAAGTCTTTGTGGCGGAATAACAATCGGGAAGAAATGACCTGGGAAGCTGAGGAGCAGATGAGGAAGAAGTATCCTTACTTATTTCCGGTGCCCACATGTAATCTAAATTTCTTACTTGATTATGTTGATCAATAAATGAATTGTGTGTAATAGTTACAAAAGAACTCCCCCGAACTATTTGTAAGGCCCGTAAGGTTAGTTTAACATTCGAGGACGAATGTTCTAAAGGGGGGGGAGGATGTTATATCCCGTATTTTGAACAACGGGACAACTTGAGTGAATTACGATAAGTTGGGGACAAGACTATCCCGAGATACGAAGTAGAGACTTTTGTATGTTTTAAAGGCTTAAGTTGTGTATGATTTTATTGGTATGAAAATGTTAAGGAAACATTTGGAGTCAAATTCCATTTTTGGAAAGTATTCTATTTTTGGAAAGTTGAAAATTCAACAAAAAAAAAATGAAATAAAAAGCACCATGTGGCCGGCCACCTTGGTGTGGGCCATGGCCACATGGATGGTGAATATTTGGTAATTTAATAGATGACTTAATCATCTTATTTCTTCAACACTTAGAAAAATTCTAGAAAAATCAAGAAAAAAGGAGAGGAGAAAAAAAGGGGTTTCGGCCAAGGCTTGGAATTTCAAGACAAAAATCAAGCCATCAAAAAAATAATTTCTTCAAGCAAACTTGCTAATTGAAGGGTGCTTGTTAACGTGGAAGTGTTGTTGGAAGCGTTAGATTGCTCGTTTTCTCTATCTACCACTTTAGGCAAGTTGAGAAGTTGAAGAAGAAAGGTGAGTTTTAATCTTGTTTTATGTGTTATGAATGGTTTATATGTGTTGTAGTATGCTAAAATGGAAGAAATTCATGATAGAAACCAAGTTGAAGATGAGGCCGTGTATATAGGGTTTGGCCGTGTGTGTGTATATTGTGTTAGAAGCAATGTATTAATTATAGTTAGCATGTTTTGATTGTTGTAGTGTGAAGAAAAGAATGAAAATCATCTATATGTGTGTGTATGGTGTTGGCCGAAAATGTCCTCTTTGTGTGTTGAGAATGAACAAATTGTCGTTAGTATTTTAGTTGTCGTCGTTATGGATTCTATGATGAAAAATGTAAGTTTAATGACTCAAAGTGATGTTGTGTTGGTTATGGGTTGATTTGGAAGTTAATGTGAATTTTATGTAATTTTTGTAGTTATGGAAGTGACATTGTTAATGTGTGGATCATTGGTGTAATTTGTGAAATTGGAAGAGAAGAATGTGTGTGGTGTTGTTCTCGGGTTTGGAAAGACAATTTCGGGTGAGTTGGAGATATGGTTTGGGTTGTTTGGAAAATTGTGTGAATTGTTTAAAGCGTTCTTGAATATTGTTTGAATGGTTTTGGATTAGTAATCGAATGTATAAACGTTGATATTAGTTTGAATATAAGTAGTTGAATGGAATATATTGGAATGTTTGAATGTTGTTGAGTTATGTAGAAAGAAGTGTATTTAATGTTAGAATGCATTTTTGAATTGATTGTTGATGTTGTAGCTTGGTTGTTGGGTTGGTTGTTGTTGAATTTGGCCGAGTTGAATTCTCGGGGTGTTGTATTTATGGGGGAAATCTTTGAAAAATTTTGTAGAATTTGATGTCCGTTTGGAATTGAATGCCTAATGCCTAAATGTTTATGGCTAATGTTTGGTATATTGGCGTTATGTAGATCTTGGAGTGCCTGAGACTTGAGGCTAGCTTAGTTTGAGAGCGGACAAGGTATGCGAAGCCTATTCTTTCTTTCTTTTGGCATGTCCTAGAATTAATTAGGTTGTGACACGAACCTCGGGGTAACTCCACTCTCGAGATCCGAGCTCATATGTGCGTCTTATTCGCTTCTAAAGATTTACTCTCTTAATGTAGCCTAACTAAGGTCTTTATGTTTTCATTTGATTGAATTTCAAAGGTTTTGTAAAGAATTTTGCTTTTAAAGATTCCGAAACTACGAACGCTCGTAACTTTCGTAGACGAGCTCGGATCGCCCCGAAACTTTCGTAGGGGATTCCATAAGGCATAACATCCCCTAACTTCCATAAGCGGGCTCGGATGGGGTTGACACCCGTCCGTGGGTCCCGCGACTTTTCTATGTTCGTTCTTAATGACCTTCGGGAAAGACTTAGTATTACTTTCACCTTAACTCCCGAGCATGGATTTCTTATTTATTTAATGAGTTTATGATTATGATTTTATGCATATTATTACTCACGACTCCGCTCGTGCATATGGTTAGTACTTCCTTCGCCGGATCCGGGCCGGTTATGTTCGTGCGCACTTTGATATATTCGGAGTATGATGTGTCCGGTACGCCGAGTCCCCTTTGGCCGGGTACCGTGTATATTTGGCGTTATGGGGTGTTACGGCGTTATGATGTGATATGATATGTCGGGTTTCGGAGATATGAAATCTTGGAGTATGATGTGGTATGGCGCCATCGACAGGCGGGCGACCATCGTTCTAAGAGCCTATGCATGATTTATGTTTTTAAACTAAATATTTGACATTTTGCATATTGTACTTATTTTCTGTATCTTCTGTTCGATTATGATTCTGTTACTATATTTCTTGCTTTGCATACTCAGTACATATTCCGTACTGACCCCCTTTCTTCGGGGGCTGCGTTTCATGCCCGCAGGTACAGACGCTCAGCTTGGTGATCCACCCACCTAGGACACCTATTCTGCTTTCTGGGAGTGCTCCTTCATCCGGAGCCTATATTTTGGTATATATACTTTTTCGTTGCATATGTATATATTCATTCAGGGGTACGACGGGGCCCTGTCCCGTCATATGATTTTGTTACTCTGTTTAGAGGTCTGTAGACATGTATGTGGGTTATGGTTGTTTTGTACGGATATGTTCGTACGTTTTATGTTTGGGCGGTGATATATGTTTTGCATATATGTTTATCCGATATGCTATGTACATTACGGCCTCGCGGCTTTTTGTGACATATGTTGGCGGCTAATGCGAGATCATATGTGATTATTTACATTTATGTATTTTGATATCGGACACTATGTACATTACGATACTAAATGATTCTAAGTAAGATTTCAAAGACATTTGAGGCAAGAGAAGAAAGTTTGTCGAAGAAAGTGAAGTATAAGTTGTGCTTTTATGACATATGTTGACTATTATGCTTATATA
Organism: Lycium ferocissimum; assembly: GCF_029784015.1. Classification (NCBI taxonomy): domain Eukaryota; kingdom Viridiplantae; phylum Streptophyta; class Magnoliopsida; order Solanales; family Solanaceae; genus Lycium; species Lycium ferocissimum. The sequence goes on from NW_026725484.1 coordinate 15,966, forward strand.
AAGATTAAACACCAAGAATCAAGAGAATCAAGTGTGTGGATGCTCACTAGGGTTTGTGGAAGTCAAGAATTCCTTTTGTGTTGAAGTTGGGGTTTTCTCAAGTGAAGTATCTTCATCCAAAGATCATTCCTACATAATAAAAGAAGATTTTTACATCTACTTCATGTTATTAAAAGCATTGAGTGGTTGAATGACTTGGATTAAGGAAAAAAAGTAGAAAATGAGGTCAAAATATGGAAATAATGGTATTTTGAGTAGTAAGTTAATTTGAGTCATGATTCTTAGTATGAGATGAGTATAATCTTGTTTTGAATGATGTTAATGTCATTGAGGAAGTATTATATGAGAATGGATATGGTGTTGTGTTGTAGCTATGCTTGTGGATGATTTTGAAAGGGAATTGTAAGGATTGAATAATGTTTAATGTAAAGAAGTTTATTGATTATCATATGATGGGCATGCTATGGATGTTTGGGAGTTGTTTATTATATGGAGGAAGTTGTTGAAATAATGGAAATGCTGCCCAATTTTTGTTAGCTCTTAATCGTTGTAGTTGAGACTTAAGTATACTTCCAGTTATCTAATTTTGGTATGAATTCTCTTGAATGTAGAATTGTGAGCTTGGAAGGAAAGCGTTTAGTTGATAAAGTTAAAGAGACGTAAAGGTATGTAAGGCTAGTCCCCTTTTTTCAAAGGCATGACTTCTATGTTATGATTTCTTTTATGTATTCCATGATCTTCTTACATCCTAAGAGTTGAAAGTTCATGATTCTTAAGAGCTTTTTATGAGATAAAGATGAGATATGTTCCATGATAATGATGATGATAATGATGCTATTTCACAGATTCTGAAGCCTATGAGATGATGCTATTATGAGCCTAATAACCCTATCTTAATGATTTCATTGATGTTATTTCTTATTATTGTCTCACCTCATGATATTAGTTCCTTCAAGGTGAGACCTAGCGATCATGTTAATCCATAACGTAATCGGAGGATACCGACTTTGCGTCACTCCGACAGAGTTGTAGCTTTCACCTGGGCTCTCATGCATGCTTTATGTTATTTACACGTATCATCACACCGTGCCTACATGGCTGGGCAGTATAACACCGCGCCGCCCTATAGGTGGTCGGGCAGACATACCACTGCAATGGGCAGCTTACAACCGAGACGCGGAAGGCCTGGACGCGGGCTAATAATGATCACACCGTACCTATATGGTCAGGTAGCTTATATATGTATGATATGATATTATTTTTACTATAAAAGTTAGCATGCATGACTCCCCTTAAGAGGTAATCAGTTACAGGTTTGCTCTTCATCTTATGCTCCTTTATTTCTTTATTATGCTGTTGTACATGCCTTACATACTCAGTACATTGTTCGTACTGACGTCCTTTCTTTTATGGACCCCGCGTTCAGGCCTGCAGGTAGACAAGGAGACGGTACAGACGCTTAGGAGCTTATTTCAGCAGACTTACAGGAGCACTCCACTACTCCGGAGCTGCCGCTTATTGGTATATCCTTTTGTGTACATATTGGGGCATGGCGGGGTCCTATCCCGTCCTTATGATTTTAGTATTCCAATTAGAGGCTCGTATATACTTATGTGTGGGTTGTAGATGCTATGTGACCCCTTCATTGCATATTTTGTACATTATTTTTGTAGCCTCATAGGCTTTGGCACACATACATGCTTTGGGAGTTATTGACGATCATTTTATGATAAGTTTTATAGTGATAATGATGTATGTCCAGGTTGAGTATGATAGATAGCATGATGAGTGGTGTTCGGTAGCCAGCTCTGGGTACCCGTCATGGCCTACTAGTTGGGTCGTGACAAAAGTGGTATCAGAGCAGTTTCGTCCTATGGTGTGTCTACGAGCCGTATCCAGTAGAGTCTTGTTTATGGGTGTGAAGCGTGCCACACTTATAAACAAGAGGCTACGGGGCATTTAGGAACTGTGACCATCTTTCTTCTTCATAGATCGTGCGATAGAGCTATGTTATCAGATTTTCTTTTTCCCTAATTGTGCGTGATGATTTGACAATGCGGTAAAGAGAAAGCAACGGCCGAAGGAGCAAGGCTTGCGGCGGAGAAGGCGAGATTGAACGAGGGAGTCCCTAGTGAATATAAAAGAAGGTGAGTTCCACAATGAGGCTCCATCTCGGACTTCTCGTACTCCGCCTGTATTAGAGGAGCATGAAGGGGCCTCAGCCCCGGCTCCGGTGCCTCCGGTCCTCACACCGAGTGCTTTGTGCAAACAAATGAATGAGGGTATTCAGTTATTGACCCAGCTAGTTCTTTGCTCAAGCTCAGCGGCAGAATGCGGGTCTAGGTGACAGAGCAACTAGTGCAAGGGCTCGTGATTTTATGAGTTTGAATCCTCTACAATTTTTCAGGTCAAAGCCGGACGAAGACCCGCAGGGTTTTATAGATGAAATATTAAGGACGCTGAGAATAATACATGCTTCTAATACTGAGTCAGTGGAGTTGGCATCTTATAGGCAGCAGGATGTAGCCGTTCTATGGTATAATAATTGGATATCTTCGAGGAAGGAAAATGCACCTCCCCTGATTTGGCAGGAGTTTGTAGATGCTTTCATTCGCCACTATTTGCCACCCGAGGTTTAAAGGGCCTGAGCTGATAGGTTCTTGAATCTCAAGCAAGGAAATATATGTTACACACTGAAAAATTTCGTGTTACCAAGACTGTAGACGGCTTAGAATGAGCTCAAGGGAGAGCAAAGTTATATAAGGATCAGGGATGAAGATTATATGATCTGAGTATATATATATATATATATGAAATTTGGAGACCGTATGGAGTAAATCAGTTAACACGTTACTTGATGAATAGCCCTCGTAACCGTAGGTTAAGGTGTGGTACACATGTCAAAATTTTATAAAGGACATATGAAAAGTAATATGAGTATTACATGAGAAGTTGAGCAAGTCTTAAGAAGGACCCTTAAGCCAAATATGGGCATAAGCCCTCTAAAAGGATAATTTAAGGATAGGTTTTCAGATGATCTGACTTGGAGGGGCCAAAACACTATTATACATTTGGAATTTGGAAACACACCAAAAATGAAAGTTGTGGATAATCGAAAGAGCTTTCCAACCATAGGTTGTGGGCCCTTATACAATATCAGGATCAAGAATTATGGCCATTTTAAGAAAAATACTCCAAGCTGCCAAATGGCTTCCGCGGGTGTCACTTGGGAAGGTCGGTGGAACCGACTTATGAGGGGTATAAATACCCAATTAACTTCATTTTTTTTCAGCATTTTACATTCTCAATAGTCCTATAAACTTCCCAACACAACCTCCAAACATTTATAGCCCATTAAATCAAGAAGTTAACAAGATTACACCAAACTAGTCCATGAAAGGTGATTGTTCTTGCTTCAACTTGATGTTGTGGTAAGTTTGGTCTTGAAGAAAGTTGGTATGGCTGAATTTCTTCAAGTATAAGGTATGTTCTTCATCCCATCTCTTATGTTTAGTTGATTTGAAGGTTTTGCAAGTCTTAAAAGTGAAAATAATTTTGGAGGAAAGGTCATAAAGTGTCGTGTTGTAGTTGTTGTGTTTATGGACTATTTTGAGCATTTTGTGGCCATGTGGCTGGGCTGATTTGCATGTATAGAGATGGTATCTAATGTTGTTGGTATGTTGATGAGATTATGCTCCTTGATTGGGAAGAAAGGAAGTGTATATTTCTGTTGTATGTTGAAAAACATCGCGTGGGATGTGTTATGGAATATATTGGTATTGATAATATTGTTGTTGATTTTGGTATTGTTGTTGTTGTTGTTGTTGTTGGTTCTTTGGATTGTGATTTCGGGCTAGGCATATAAACAGGGGAGATGCTGCCCAAATTTTGGCAGATTCTAAAGGAGTTTGGTTTAAGGACTTGAGATAGGCATATGACGACAAGTCTAACAGTAGTATAATTTCTTTTGAGTATAGATTTGCAAGTTCGGGAGAATAAGCGTTAATTCGTAAGAGATCAATCATGTATGTTAAGGCTCGTCCATTCTTTCAAAGGCATGATCCCTATGGTACGATTTCATAAATGCTTCCATAACTTCTTTGTTTTCAAAAGATAGAAGTTTATGACTCCAAGGCATGATTCCTTTCCCGATAATCCATAAATGTTTTCCAAAAATGCTCGTATTTTCCAAACCAGAGATTTATGATTCTGTGAGCTCTTATGATAACAGCGATGAACATATATTTTTTTTTGACGATGATAATGATGATGTAAAAGATGAGAATATTTTCTATGATGATTATGATGATGATGATTTTATGGTTAAAAGTCTCAAGTTATGAGATCAATTCTTTTAGGAGATTATTGAGCTTATTTTATGATTTTATTCATTGTTGTTGGTTTCACCTTATAATAATTGTCCTTCAAGGTGAGATAGAGCGATGATGATTATTCCATAATATAAATCGGAGATTACCGACCTTACGTCACTCCGCTAAAGTGGTAGCTTATGTTTGAACCCTCATGCATGCTATGAGTATAATATGTGTGTAAAGTTATTTTGTGACATTACCAAGTTTTATTATTTCATTTTGCTTATGCACTGCACTCATTCTCATTCTTCATGTACATATAAGGCACAGTTGACAGGGGGTGACGCTGTGGCCTTTGTTGTGATATGTTTATATATATATATATATATAAGGCACAGTTGATAGGGGTGACGCTGTGGCCTTTGTTGTGATGTATATATATATATATATATATATATATATATATATATATATATATATATATATATATATATATATATATAAGGCACGGAGTTACGCAGGGGATGTCGTGCCTTTTGTTGTGATGTATATATATATATATATATATATATATATATATATATATATATATATATATATATATATATATATAAAGCGAAGTTGATAGGGGGTGACGCTGTGGCCTTTGTTATGATGTATATATATAAGGTACAGTTGACGGGGGTGATGCTGTGGCCTATGATGTGATGTTTATATATATAAGGCACAGTTGACAGGGGTAACGCTGTGGCCTATGATGTGATATTTATATATATAAAGAACAGTTGACAGGGGGTGACGTTGTGGCCTATGATGTGATGTTTATATATATAAAGGCACAGTTGACAGGGGGTGACGTTGTGGCCTATAATGTGTTGTTTATATATATAAGGAACAGTTGACAGGGCCTATGTTGTGATGTTTTTAGGGGTGACGATGTGGCCTATGTTGTCACATTTCTATATATATATGTGTTTTGTTGATATAGCCATAATGATTTATTTATCTTTGCACATTAATTGAAATGTCTCAGATGTCTTCCATGATTTCATGTACATATTGATTTAAAAATGTTAAAGTTGCATGTAGGGTATCCGCCTTAAGAGAAAATCAAATAAATAGGTCATCTTTATCCCCTGTTATGTTTTATATTTCTTATTATGTTGTTATTCATGTCTTACATACTCAGTACACTGTTGTTGATGCGACGTCCCTTCTTATGGGACGCTGCGCGTTTCATGCCACGCAGGTGTATACAGATGAGTAGAAGACATTGGCTATAGGATGTTCCTAGGCTATCTGCTGGATTGGTGAGGTCTATCTCAGTTCGGAGTGTTGCCGAGTCAGAGTACTTATGTTATGCTATCTCATGTACGTTAGAGACTTTTGCAGACAGTGTCCTGTGGATAGTGCGTTGAGGTGTCAACAGTCGTGTAAAGAGGCCATATAGGTCGATGTATTTTTATGCTTTATTTTTTAAAGATTTTATTATGACTAAAGGTTTTCTTTGAATTAACGATAAGGGAGAAGACCCTAATTTGACGAAAGAGTTTTATTGAAAAGTTTTTTTACCTGACAGAAGCGTCATTTCGTTGATTAAAGGTTCACAAAAAGTTGTGACTCCTAGATGGAATAGTAGTATGGCACTCAGCCTAGTAGGGTCTTGGGTGTCAGTCGCGGCCCTCCGGTTTGGGTCGTGACAGAAGTGGTATCAGAGCAGTTCGTCCTAGGGGTTGTTTGCAAAGTCGTATCCAGTTGAGTCTTGTTTATGGTGTGTTGCGCGCCACATTTATAAACAGGTGGCTACAGGGCATTTACGATGGTTACCCTTCTTTCATATCTAAGATCGTGTAATAAGTGCCAAGTCATAGAAAGTAAAATTCCTTACACTAACCCTTGATTTTTGTGGAAGAATGGTACTGGCAAAGGGACTGAATGATGATATTGGGATTCAGGGGATAATATAAGTTGAAGGAATCAGTACAGAGGTAAGTATTGGTAAAAAGGATTATGAGTCAGATATGGTAAGAATGTTGCAAGTATGATTGAAATGTATAGCTAATGAATGGAAAAGGAAGTGACTAGGAAAGTACAAAAAGACGATCGATTAAGGTTCAGGTATATTCCGAGTTGTGACACAAGAGGTAAGTTTCATCATATTTGCATTTCTGTTCGATATTGAGAGCCCTGTATGGCTAAGGTGTGCTAAGTATGTATACATTTTCCCTATAAGGCATTGTATGTATTTCTGGGCTGCGTGTAGGTCTGGGATAGTAAGAAATATAATGGGCACTCTGCCAAAATTCTCCAAAAAAAAAAAAAATTTAAGGACAAGGACCAAAGATTTAGGAGATCATGAAGATTATACATCTATGATTGTTACAGATTGATTAATGGGTATCTGTCACAAGTAACCCTTGTGGTAGTGCAAAAGAGACATCATACACATCTACTCTCTGCAAATCACAATGATCCTAACATGACAGGTAATGAGCTGGATGGCTAGTACCTCATATTTTGTACTGACTAAAATTACTATGTTTTTGATATGCTTAATCTAATCTGGGCAATTACTCTGATTTGTGCAATGATCTTAAAACTTGTTGTCACTATTCTTGCTTATGTGGTGTTTCCCTAGTGGCCATGAGTTAATGCTACTGAACTTCTTTTTGGCTTATGCTACTTTTGTTACTCTTTTCAATGATGCCAAAAGGGGGAAGAAAACAAAGGGGTGGGAAAAGGAGGAAGAATTATACGACAGAGCAGTATATAAATAGCGTCTCTAAGTTTGTCATCATCAAAAAGGGGGAGATTGACTATATGTTTTGATGATTGTCAAACCTGGTAAAACCAGGGAGAGAGAGAAACTCGGTCCTCAATATGGCCTCTCTATACATCTCACAGTCTCAAGAATATAATCAATATATGTGGGAGAGACATGTATGAAAGATAGGGGGAATCATGAAAAAGGGAAAGAGGACTACAAACTGGCAAGTGAAGGACTGATCTGCAGGGGGAATAGGTGGGAATCGGGTTCTCAGGGGAACTTTGTCTATGAGTTTATCATCATCAAAAAGGGGGAAATTAATATGTCATGCCATTTTTTGATGATTTGACAAACCTCACTCAAAGAACCAGAAAACTACTATGTATCTCGAGGTCTGAGTCTCAGGGGGAACAAATGAGGTATCTGGGTAAGGGATCTGGTTCTTAGGGGGAATACAAAGGATGTCACTTTGTCATCATTAAAAAGGGGAAAATTGATAAGAAATGATATGTTTTGATGATATGACAAACCCTAAGGAACCAGATAGAATTAGGTTCTCCTGTCTGAACTTGGTTAACCTTATGATATCTCATGTGCTACTATTCTAACGTGTTCCTTGAAGGATTAGATCTTTGCAGGATTCGCTCATATATGAGATACCAGATATGTTGATTTAGAAGGACCGGATAGGATCAGGTCTCCAGACTATTCAGCCAATGGCTGCAGCTGTAAAGCTACTAAAGTATAGCTAGTACTTACAACTTGTTCGAAGAACAGATGAGGGACAAGGTTCCTCCAGATAAAGGTCCTAGTCACTGAAGCGTTAAAAGTCCAAATCTACAACTGTAAAGTGTGATGCTGAAAAGTATAATGTAGCTGTACGGCAGCACCTCAGCAAGGTCGATTGATTAACGGTCCATATTTTATGAGTGGTCACCTCTACTCTCTCTCTCTCTCTCTCTCTCTCTCTCTCTCTCCTTGCATATAAAGACATCATCTTCCAGGAGAAGACTCATTCTTGCACAATCCAAAAACTGCTCCATCCAAAGTGCAAGTCTCTACCTTTCAAGGTGTTCCTCAAGAATAGAGCCTCAGCAACTCGAAGGACCTGATCTAGAACTGCAGATGCATTAGGTCCTTAGGTTGTTGAGTCTATCTTCTTTTGTGCTTAAACTGTAAACCTACTCTTCCATAAAAAGAAGTTGATTATAGGTGTTTTGAAGTCTCAAAGGTTGCTTGTTGGAAGTGTGTTTCCTCAAGCCTTTGAGTGGTACACTAAGCTAGAGTTAGCTTAGTTATATTAGTGTATGGGTGGCTAGTGTTAGTCACTGTGGTGAATTCTCAAAGGGTGTCTTTTAGTGGTACGCTAGGCTTGGGTTAGTCTAGGCGTCTTAGTTGAATTCTCAAATGTTTCTTATTGGAAGAGTGTCTTCACAAGAACTTTGAGTGGCACACTAGGCTAGAGTTAGACTAGGTGTATTGGAGTGCTTGGCTAGGGGTAGTCAAGTGTGAGGGTTGCATAAGCGTTATTGTAAGGGTGAGGGGTTATGGGAGTTAACTTCTAGCTTGCAATAGAGTTGTAACCTAAGTTTGCTCGGTTAGTGGAGTTGAAATCCTACTGGGGTAGGTCGTGATTTTTAATCCCTTGAACAAGGAGTTTTTCACGTAAAAATCTTGTGTTGATTCTCGTACTGCACTGCATAAGGGAACTGGTACACGACTAGGTCCCTGCTGTTATATCCCGCATTTTGGTACATTGGGATAATCCGAGTTAGTCATGATAAGTTAAGGACAAGGTTGTAATTTCTTCCAATTTTTTTAAAAGTGCACAAGTTGCATATTCATCTTTTCATTGGCATGGAGTGTTAAGGGTAAATTTAGAATAAGGAAAATTTGGGGTCAAAAGTGAATTATGGAAAGTTAGGCATTTCATGAAAATTAAGGGCTAGAAGTGAAATTTTAGAAACTAATTATTTCATGAAAATGGCCATATGTGGCCATGTGTGTGAAGTGGGCCATAGGCCACATGTGTAAATTATATTTGTAGGGGACATGTATATAAAGACCAAAGGTGACAAGGCAAGACACATAATTCATCTTTTCAACTTTAGAAATTTCAAGAAACTTGAAGAAAAATGAAGAAGGAGAAAACGGCCAAGGAGGAAAAAATTGAAGGTCAAAAATTGATCATGGAAAAATATTTTCTTCTAGGTTTCCTACTAATTGGAAGGTTCTAATCAACATGGAGTAGTTGTTGGAGCAAGAAAATCGTTCGTTGTGGTTATGAGCAAGTCTAGCCGTATAGAGAAGTTGAAGGGAAAAGGTGAGATTTAATCTTCTTTATGTGTTTTATGGATGATTGTGCATGTTGTGAAATGTAGAAGTGAATGAAGTTCATGAAAATATAGTGTTGGGGTTGTGGCCGTGTATATATGTGTGTGGTGTAGAAATGATGAACTAATTTTATTTAGTATGTTTTGGTTGTTGTTGTATGGATTCTATGGTGAAAATGATGATTTAATGGTCCAAGTTGAAGTAGAGAACGTTTATGGGCTGTTTTGAAGATAATGTGAATTTAGTGTAGTTTCTTGTATTGTTAAGGTTAATGTTGTGAATATGTGGATTGTTGGTGTAGTTTATGAATTTGGAAGGAAGAAAATGTATTGTTGTTGTTCTTATGGAAATTTGAGGTTTCGGGTGGAGTAGAGCATTAATTGGATTGTTTGAAATATTGTGCGGATTGTTGGAAATGTTCTTGAATCGTATTTGAATGGTTTTGGGTTGGTATTTGAATATGCGATCGTTGATGTTAGTTTGAATATATGAAGTTGAATTGAATATGCATGAATGTTGTCGAATTATGTAGAAAGGAGTTATTAATGTTAGAATGCGTTTGGAATTGCTTATGGATATTGTTGATGTGGTTGTTGGTATTGTTGTTGGATATTTGGCGAGTTGAATTCTCGGGGTGTTGAATTTACGGGGAAATCTGCCCAAATTTACGTAAATAAAGTGCGAACTTAAAATGGGATTCCGAGGTGCCTATGACTAATGTTTGGTGTCTAATGACGTGTTGTAGATTTTGAGAAGCCGAGACTTGAGTTTGGATTAGCTTAGGAAGCAATCAAGGTATGTGAAGCTTACCTTTCCTTCTTTTGGCATGTCTTAGATATGGCTAAGTGATGATATGTTATGAGCTTCGGGGGTAATTCTATTCTTAAAGTCCGAGCATGTTACGATACTTATTTGCTTCTTGATGATGGTATCCTTATATGGTTTATATGTCTTTGTATGATTGGCTTTCAAATGTTGTATAAAAAGTTTTGCTTTCAAAAGAGTTTTGTAACTACGAACGTCCGTAACTTTCACAGACAGAACCGGATGGCTTTGATATGCTCGTAAATGATGCCATAACGTATAGTGACTATGATTTTCGTAGGCGGGCCCGGATTGGGTTGACGCTCGTCCGTGGGTCCCGCGATTTCCTTCTGTATGGTTCTGATGGCTTTTGAAAGAATTTGATATGACTATATTTTTGTTACACCTCGCATTTTGTACATTTGAATATTCCGAGTTAATGGCGGGAAGAAAAGGACAAGGTTACAATTTTGTTAGAATGTATGAGTTGCGTATTCATCGTTTTATTGGAATGGAGCATTAAGGGTAAATTTAGGATAAGGAGAAATTGGAGGCTAAAAGTTGGAAACATAATTTCATGAAATGGCCAAGGTGTCCATGTTGGCCAATTAATTTAAGCCATTAAAAAGGGATAGGTGTTTATCTTATATGGCAAGACATGCATATAAGGGCAAGGGTTGACCAAGTCAAGGAGTTATTTATCTTTTGCTACATAAGGAAATTTCTAGAGAATTAAAGAAAATTTGAGAAAATAAAAGAGGGGCAACCGGCCACCTCCCCCTCTCTCTCTCTATATATATATAAGCATGTGATGAAAAAAAAAACAAGACAAGTATTCATCTTTCATTTCTCTAGAAACATGAAGAAAGATGAAGAAAAAAAAAAGAAGGAGAAGGCACGGTTTTGAGGGGCTGGCCGAACCAGCCCCATAAAGGTGACCATGAAGAGAGTTTTCTTCAAGATTTCAACTCATTGGAAGGCCCTCTACAACATGGAATAATTGTTGGAACAAGAAAAACTCATAATCATACAAGTTACCAATTCTAGCCAAGTGAAGAAGTGGAGGAAAAAGGTAAGAACTTACACTCTTTTATATGTTATGGAGGTTTATGCATATTGTGATATGCAAAAATAAATGAAGTTCATAAAGTTATGGAATATGTAGTGTGGCCGTGAGTATATGATACCATGTAGGAGTAATGAACAATCGTTATTTAGTGTTTGGTTGGTATTGTTATGGACGTTTTGAGCATGTCGTAATGTGTTGAAATGGATGAAATTCATGAAGTTGTGTGTGTGGAAGGCCTGGCCGAATAAGTGGCTGTTTGTGTGAAAAAAATGGACTAATTGTATTTGATATAATTTGGTTGTCGTATTGTGAATTCTACAATGTGAAATGAAGGTTTAATGATTTATGTTGGTGTTGCAATTATTGTGGGCTGTTTTGAAAGTTAATAGGATTCTAGTATGTCTTCTTATATTTATGAAGCTAATGTGGTAATGTATGGAATTGCTAATATAGTTGATGAACTTGAAAGAGAAAAGTGTATTGTTATTGTTCTAGTTGAGTTGGAAAGGCTTCGGACAAGATTGGATGTGGTTTGGACATCTTGAATTGCCTATCAATATTGTTATTGCGATTGTTGGTTTGGTTGTTGTAATTTGGCCGGGTTGAATTCCCGGATTGTTGTTGATTAAATTGGCCAAGTTGAATTTTGGAGATGGCATATTTACAGGGGAAATGCTGCCGAAATTTCGGTAGCCAAATGATTACTTTAAATTTCGACTCCTAGACGCTCAAATTGACATTTGGTAAACTTGACCAAATTGTAGATTTTGGCGAATTTGGAGCATGAATTTGGAGAAGTGCAAGAAGCAGAAAAGGTATGTAAGGCTTTACTCTTCCTTCTTTGGCATGTCCTAGACATAATAGGTATGAACACGAGCCTCGGGGACCACTCAATCTCTAGAAACCTAAGTTTGAATTTGATCACTATTCATTCAATAGAATTGAATTAAACTTGCTATGTTTCATTGGAAAGGTAGCTTGAAAATATGCAACTTTCACCGACGCCACCGGAATGTCCTAAAACCTTGCTAGATAACTTTATTAAGCCTAGGATTCTAAGACAAGTATTCCTTCAAGAAATTCGTAAATGTTCTCCAGGAGGTCCATGTGTTGCAAAGACCAAAGCCTAAGAGGTCGAAAGCCTTTATGCACGAAACGATGAATATGGCTTATAATGGTAACAATGTCGTCAAATATGGAAAAAGGCCTATGACGAATATGTCGACGATACGTTTCTACCACGATTGTAATTACGTGAGATGTGCTAAACGTTTTCATAACGACTTCATTTTCAAAAGCTAGAAGTAATGGTTTTAAAACATAATTTCTTTCAAAACAAAAGGTTGCAAATGTTTTCCAAAATATTCATTTTTCTCAAATGTTTTCCAAAATATTTACTTTTCTTCAAAAAACCAAGTTTGATGATTTTGAAAGCTTTTATGACTAAAACGATGAAGATGATTCTACGATGACAAGGTTGATACCAGATATGTACATGCATATGGGGACATGGGGGGGAAGGGATACATGGAAATTGGGAAGGGAACTATGTTTCATTGCCACACTGGTCGCCCCGGCTTATCATCCGGACGCGGGATGCCGGACGCGGGATATATGTGCGGCCGAGGTATTCCGGCGCTATGTGGGCGAGCCGATGTTGTTCGGTGCTATGACATGACATGATATGCTATGATATGATATGATACGCTATGCTATGACATGATATGCTACGCTATGACTTGATATGCTACGCTATGACATGATATGCTATGCTATGACATGAAATACTATGCTATGACATGATATGCCATGATATGACATGAAACGCCATGCTATGACATGACACGCTATGCTATGCCACGACACGCTATGCTACGACATGATATGCTATGGCATGACATGATACGCTATGACACGATATGATACGCTACGACACGATATGATACGCTACGACATGATGCGATACGCTACGACATGACGTGACATGAGATGATGTGACATGATACGATATAGGTTCTACTTTCGAGTCCTATGAAAAGAGACTTTTTAAACAAAAAGAAACAGGTTACTTTCTTACCTCACTATCCGTCCTATGATCCCATGATGTTTACATTCATGCTTTATGCAGCTTTCTGTACCTTACATACTCAGTACATATTCCGTACTGACCCCCTTTCTTCGGGGGCTGCGTTCATGCCGCGCAGGTACCCAGGTGAGCTGAAGACATTAGCAGAAGGTGTTCCAGCAAGATTGGCGAGCTCCATTTCCTCCGGAGTGTTGCAGAGTCAGTGTATACATATGCCATGATATCTGATTGTGTTAGAGACTTTGCAGACAGAGTCGTGTGTATAAGACGTCAGTTGTGAGCGGCTCCATAAGCCGTCGTATTGTATACTTGATATTACAGATTTTGTACAGTCGCAAGTTACGTTGATTTGAAAGGTATACTGTATATTGTTTAAAAAAAAAAAAAATTCATTACGCATTTATGGCCGGTTAGGGGCCCATTATGACTACGAGTGCTATGACAGTCAGAGGGTTCGCTCGGTCCTAAGTAAGGGTCGGGTGCCCATCACACCCTATCGGAAATTGGGGTGTGACAATTTTCGACCCCCGAATATGATTATATACTTAATTGTTAAGTCTAAAATGAGGATTTCAATGCATATGATTCTGATACGTAACCTTGGTTTCTGAAGTTCGGTTTAATATGTTCCCGAGTGATATTCGGAAGAAAACCTGATTTGACTATTGATTCGGTTTTGAAATAACAGTTTGTTTTGATTATCCTATTGGGTCTGTGTAAATGTTTTGCATTGCATATGGTTTCCCACGATTCTGCTTGTGCATTTTGTTGTATGTCTTTCGCCGAGTCCGGGCCGGTTGTGTGATCGTGCGCACTATATGATCTTGCCATTTGGATATTTTGACCGCGGTATGTGTGATATTGCATTTGGATATTTTATTATGCGGTATGTGTGATATTGACCATCGGGTATTTGTCCGCGGTATGTTGAGTGATATTTTACCGGGTTCTTGGCCGCGGTATGTGTATATGTGATATTACCTGGGTTCTTGGCTTGGTATGTGTATATGTGATATTGTCCGGGTTCTTGGCCGCGGTATGTGTATATGTGATATTTCATTTTGGGTACTTGACCGCGGTGTGTGTATATGTGGTATGTGATATGTGATAATATGATGATATGATCTTATTTGCCGAGTCCCTCACTAGAGGGCCGGGACACGATATGTGTGCATATGATATGTGATTTTGACATGGATTATAATTAGTCGGTTAACGTCAGCTCATATGATTTGTTCTATATATATGAGACAGAAACGTTTTACAAAAGAAAGCTAAGCATTTTGGCATTCGGATTATCACATTTTTCTTTCGCTTATGTATGATTTGTACTTCGGTGCAAGCACTTTGATATTACGTATTTTATGCTCATTTCTGCACTCCTTACTTTGGTTATGACCTCGTTTTACGTATGCCATGCTTTACATGCTCGGTACATATTCCTTGACCCCTTTCTTCGGGGGCTACGTTTCATGCCGCGCAAGTACCCACAGATGAGTAGGTGATGTTAGCAGAAGATGTTCCAGCTGGATTGGCGAGCTCCATTTCCCCCGGAGTCTTTGCGGAGTCAGAGTGTTAGAGTTGTGGTATTTTGGGTCATGTTAGAGACTTTGCAGACAGTGTCGTGTGTGTGATATGTCAGTTTTGTACGCGGCTACGTAAGCTGATATTTCGGTGTGCATTATGTTACGAACTTCGTATGTTGGCAAATTTCATGCGGTACTAGTTTTATTTGGTTTGATAAAGGTGAAAGGCATGTTTGTTTTCTGAAAAATTTTCATTATGTACTTATGATATGATTTGAGGGCCCAGCATGTTCATGAGTATGACGAGAGTCAGCGGGTTCGCTCGGCCCTAAGTAAGGGTCGGGTGCCCATCATGCCCTATCGGAAATTAGGGTGTGACACCTGCATATACTATTTGGTAGACGCACAGCCTATAACAGTTTGACTTGTTATTTCTGTGCTTTGTATGTGTAAACTAATCTTAGTTGACCTATGAAGCTTACCAATACTAGTGTTGTACCGATACTACTCTTGTTGTACTCTTTCTTTTTGTGCAGAGTTTTTTATAGGATCCACTTCTCGGCCTCGTAGGTGACCCCGAGGCAAATTGCCAGGAGATTCCATGGTGAGCATTTCTAGATTCACAGCCCAGAACAATTAATCTACATTAGCAACAGAGACTAATGATACCGTATTGCCATAAACCTTTTCGAATCGAAAAACAACCTTAAAAGAGAACCCCGCGCCCACAAGGGCAAAATTAGAATTTCAAGTTAAAAACAGTTCACCCAATCCTTAGGAAGTCCTATACCGTCCCTTAAATTATACTTACCTCAGTTTGCGATTGCATAATTAGTAGAAAACCCCCATTATAGAGAAAAACCCTAACTTTTCCATTATTAAATTCTTAATTGAAATAGAGATTCAAGCTTAGTGTCTAGTTATTCCAATGATTCCATGACTATTTAATAGGCCTACGAATCTGACCCTACATGCGCACGACCTTGTTCAAATATCACTTTTAATTCGAAATAAGTTCAACAAAGATCAACCACCAAACTAGTTTTTTAACGTGTACAAACAATCATAAGAGGATTCTCAAAAACCAATCAAGCTTTCAAAACATTATTAAAAGTAGACATGTTTCAAATGATAGTTTCAAAGTATGGATGTATATCGCAACATTTTTAAAAATGTAGACATACCTCAATTCCTGCTAAAAACTAGAAAACATAATTCTCTCTGTTTAACAATCGCTCTACAATCAATTTTAAACATAAAGTTTAGAACTTTATTAGGTTCTAGGGGTTTTCTCACAAATTCGAAAGTTAGTGCTTTTTCAAGCCCCAAGAACATGTTCTTTAAACCTTCATAAATCGTTCATGGATTCTAACTCCTCGAGATACTCTACACTAGTATAAACCCCTTCAATAATATTAGAAAGGATGAAATATCATACCTATAAGAGATTTTCAAAAATGTCCCTTCCTTCTCTTTCTTCAATTTTAGAGAAGCTAAGAGTTTGAAGGATGGGCTAGTGTTAATGATGTTAGATTGATGTAATAATCAATGGAGTTTGAGTAGGAACTCACCTTGGATGTTTTGGGGAAGCCCTGGGGTGTTTTCTCTCAAAAATATTGTCCAAAATGAAGTGGGAAAAGTTTTACGAAGTTGGAGATATATAAAATTAGGGAAAGATCGCATCAGTCAAAATTTTTCCTAGCACGGTGCGGCCCGGACATGACTCACATTGTGCATGGTATATTTTCGATGGTGTCAAAATTTTCTTCAACCTGAAAATTTGGCCTAGTGCGTCGCAGCCCGAGATTTGCACACCTAATTTTTTACTGAACTGACAGTGTTCAGTAAAATGGGAATAACTTCTAGAGCAGAGCCCGATTGACCTGGTCCATATTTGGTTGGAAATGTATTTCAAAGGGCTACAACTTTCATGTTTTAAGTTTTCTCAAATTCCCAACATATTTGCACGTATACTTGATGAAAATCAGACATATCGTAAACTTAGTCGATTCTATCAAATCTTACACACCTCACTATTCTTCTTGATCTTATGACAACTATTTTCACCCAAACTCACTCCGATAGGATTTCATATGGCTAAAATATCACATTATCGTTCTCTTAATGTGTTCACACTAATACTAAATTTATGAAATGCTACAGAACTATTGATAGGTCACACCCCGATTTCCGATAGGGTGTGATGGGCACCCGACCCTTACCTAGGGCCGAGCGAACCCGCAGACTCTCATAATACTCATAGCCATACTGGGCCCACAAGGCATAGCATAAGCACAGGGTGAAAATTTTTTCGGAAAACGTACATGCCTTTCGTCTTTTCAAATCAAACAAAATCCGTAACCATAGCGAATCTGTAAACACATGAAATTCATAACACAATGCGTACTGATACATCGGCTTACATAGCCGTTTACAAACGGACATCTCATACACACGACACCGTACGCAAAGTCTCTAACATAACTTCGGACACCATACAAACGCACTCGACCGGCAAAGGCCTCTGTCGAGGAAATGGAGCTCGCCAATCCAGGGCCGGAACATCTTTCGTAATACACACAATCATACGGGCCCACAAAACATAACATACGCACGAAATGAAAATTTTTCGAGAAAACAAACATGCCTTTCATTTTTTTTTTCTTTCAAATGCAAATAAAATACAAGAAAATGAAATAATGTGTACCAAACGCGAGCATAATAGTCCAAATACCAACGTACTTCCATACAAACATCCAAGTCATACATACACAAATCATACACACATACCGCGGCCAGGAACCCGCCGTAATATTCCATACATGCATTCACACACATATACCGCGGCCAGGGCTCCGGAGGGAAATAATATCACCAATACGTAAATATACCGCGGTACCGTGGGAACCACCCCGAAGAAAGGGGGTTAATATCACAAATATATAAATATAAATGAGGCCATAACCAAAGTAGGGAGTACGATGCAGGAAGTAAAGTC
Organism: Lycium ferocissimum; assembly: GCF_029784015.1. Lineage (NCBI taxonomy): Eukaryota > Viridiplantae > Streptophyta > Magnoliopsida > Solanales > Solanaceae > Lycium > Lycium ferocissimum. Next base: position 33,863 of record NW_026725484.1, read on the forward strand.
GTTAGTATCACAAATATATAAACGTACACATACACGCATACGCGCGGTCAAGAATCCGAACGCATCATAATATCACATGGAATGACATTAACGATGTGGGATTTGCCGCGGTCAAGTATCATCATAGAGGTCACATATCACACGGTACAACGTATGGTCGCCACATCTGGCGCCACAACACGCATAACACCGAAGTCAAGTATCACACAACACACGTCACAACGAACATCATAAGCCATATCGGCAAACTCCATAACAATACACACGAGGTCGGGAACCGTATAACAGTCATACGTATATAATTTCTTTATTACAAACTCAACGAAAATAACACAAAGCACACCATTTCTTTAAAACCACACACAATAGTTAAATAGGTTTATCGGAATATCAATATACAATTTTTTTTTTAAATCCAAAATCAAGTTTTCTCGGGACATGTGTCAAAATGTATTATTACGTATCAAAATCATAGTTAAAACCCTTAACTTTCCAGTTCTTTAAATGGCAATCATATAGTTAAATTTTCCAAAAAAATCACAAAGTAGCATAGAAAGGCCGCGGGCCCCACGGACTTTTGAACGTCGGCGACATTGGGAGAGGATGTCTTATGAACTTACATATTATGTTTTGGGCGTTTCGCGGCGTATGCAAAATTTACAAACGTTTAGGAAGTCGTTTCCCTAAAGCCATCTCTTTTGTAGAATTTTTTGAAAATAGAACTCTTTTGAAACCTTAAAAGTTTAATCCTACAAAAGCGTTCTTTTGCGCGTTAAAGATCAAATATAAGGAATTATACGAATCGCATTTTTCAAACTCAACCATACCAAGAACATACAAATCAAACTCGAGCAAATACGATTCGACATACTTGAATTATCCCCGAGGTTCCGCACATATCTTAGCCTAGTAGGGCTAAGACATGCCAAAAAAAAAAAGGGTAAGCTTTACATACCTTATTCGCTTGCTTTAAGCTAATCCAAACTCAAATCCGTTTCTCAAAATCTACAATCAATGGTCATAAGTACCAAATGTCATTTATAAGCCTTAAGAATGCAAAGTTGGAAGTAATGCTTGTCTATAGAATTTAACTCGCCAAATCTTCCCCCGTAAGTATACCATCCCCGAGAATCCAACACACTAGATCAACAACGACCAAACCAACAAACATTATAACAATATCAATATTCAATCCCAAATGCATTCTAACATTACCAATTCTTTTTTACAATTCCATGGCATCTCATTTATGTTCAATTCATAATTGTTCACATATTCAAATACCAATTCGAAACCTTCCAAACAATAGTCAAGAATGTTTCAAATAATCCGCTCGACATTTCAAGTGGCCGAACCAACACACTACCTAAAATTATCCAAACTCAACAAGAATAATGACAACATATTTCTTTCTTTCAACTTCATAAATCACACCAACAATTCACACTAACAACATTAGTTTCCATAAACACAAGAACACTATATTCAATTCACTTTAACTTCTAAAACAACTTCCCGACAACTACAACTTGAACTAGAATTATCAAACTTCCATTTCTCATCATAGATTCCATTGTAACAACAACCAAAATACTTAAGAAAATTGATTCATCCCTTTCCATACTATACCACAACCACACGGCCTCAACATATAGTCCATATTTTTCATGAATTTCCTCATTCCTACACACCACAACATACACAACCATACATAACATATAAAAGAAGATTAAATTCTTACCCTTTTCCAACTTTTCCACTTGCCAAAAGAAGCTCTTTCTTGCCATGATACTTATACCACTTTGTAGAGAATCTTGAACTTAGTAGGAATACAAACAAATTATAATTTTGAATCAAAGTTGAAGGCTTCAAGATTTCTCTTTTTTTTTCTCTTCTTTCTTGCTGAAACCGGAAATTTGTGGAGCTTTTTTGCTGAAATAAAATGAAGTTTCGTCCCTTTTAAAAAACTGCCAACGTCGGTTTATCGTAGCAACATGCATCGTAGCAATATCGTAGCGCACCGTAGCGGTACCGCGGGAATCGTTTCTGCGTCGACAGTTCAGTTTGTAACGTCTATAATTCTCTACTCCGATGTCCTATCAATGAACGGTTTGTTGCATTACAAACTAGACTCGACGAACTTCATTTTAGGCTTTTAAAACACCTTAAAACTCCACATATACTATGAGATATGCGCCTCCATAGTTGACTTAAAAATTATCAAACATTTCCCCAAATTTTCGTCGAACTTATTTTCTTCGATTTACTCGATCTCGAAATATTCCGACGCACAAAATGCGGGATATAACATCCTTTCCCCCTTTAGAACATTCGTCCTCGAATGTTCAACTAATCGCATAAGGTCCAATATGTCTCGGGTTAAACTTTTCCTTCTTGTAATTCCTTTTACTCAACTTATGACATTCTAGGCACATCATCTCGTGTCATCTCTTAATCTTTAACTCAAACCCTTCCTTATTCGTTCCATATCTTGTTTTTTTTTTTCCGTTTCACACTTGCCTTTATATTCTAATTACATAAATCACATCATAGCTTTGGCCACTTTCTCACTAAGCTTTACTTATTTTCACAACAATCTTCATTATATTCACATTGTCCCGTTCGTATTCGATCTCATAGTGTAACACTTCTTAACCTTTTATCTTTTCTGATCAACTTTATTCTTAACATCTCACAAGCTGTCTTACCACTACGTTCATATACATCACAGTCCTTTTCCTCTGTACTCTTATCTTAATCATACTATTACTTCTTTCTCGAGGTCAGCCATACTCGCAACTTACTCAAATCTTGCCATTACGGTAGACACGACCTTTCAAGTCGCATTACAAACCTACATCTCATTTTCTCTTTGTTTCGGAAAAAAAAAAATTTCGGCGTAGTCTCCTCTATATTTCTTACTATCTCAAAACTCGTACGCGAAAATACCAACGGTGCCTTGGCCAACATACATATATACGTATCATATCATATCACGGCCTCACAGGGCTCCCAATATCAACAACAGTACGAAAATGACGGACATACCTCGTGTGCTCAACTCAAACGGCACCGGTTACACTTTCTCGTTTACTTTCCCCCTTTAGTCTTCAACTTGTTTTTCAATCGCACTTCAATATCTTTGCCAACATATATCTTTCATACCTTTGCTTACCGGCGTACTTTGCAACTTCCAATATCGCTAGTCACTTTCTTCTATCGTCGATGCCATTCTTCTCGCCGAAACCAAAGGTCGGTAAGAAATCTCATTCCCTATGACTTGGCTCTATGGCACGATCTCCGATATGAAAGAAGAGTAACCAACCTAAATGCCCCGTAGCCTCCGTTTATAGATGTGGCGCGCAACACACCATAAACAAGACTCTCGGACACGACTTTGAGACAACCCCTAGGACGAATCGCTCTCGATACCACTTTGTCACACCCCAATTTCCGATAGGGTGTGATGGGCACCCGACCCTTACCTAGGGCCGAGCGAACCCGCAGACTCTCATAATACTCATAGCCATACTGGGCCCACAAGGCATAGCATAAGCACAGGGTGAATTTTTTTTCGGAAAACGTACATGCCTTTCGTCTTTTCAAATCAAACAAAATCCGTAACCATAGCGAATATAAACACATGAAATTCATAACACAATGCGTACCGATACATCGGCTTACATAGCCGTTTACAAACGGACATCTCATACACACGACACCGTCGCAAAGTCTCTAACATAACTTCGGACACCATACAAACGCACAAGCTTCGAGGAAATGGAGCTCGCCAATCCATAACATCTTACGCTCATCCGTGGGTACCGCGCGGCATGAAACGCGACCCCCCGAAGAAAGGGGGTCGAATACGGAATATGTACCGAGTATGCAAAGCGTAAAATACGTAAAATGAAATAATGTGTACCAAACGCGAGCATAATAGTCCAAATACCAACGTACTTCCGACGGCATCCAAGTCATACATACACAAATCATACACACATACCGTAAAATGAAATAATGTACAACCCGCGGTAATATTCCATACATGCATCACACATATACCGCGGCGGGAACCCGGCGGCTAATATCACAAATATAAATACACATATATCACAAATATATAAATAGGAACCCACGGTTAATATCACAAATATATAAATATACGCGGCCGGGGAACCCAGCGGTTAGTATCACAAATATATAAACAGCTACACATACACGCATACCGCGGTCAAGAATCCAGCGGTCATGTCACAGCCCGCGGTCAAGTATCCAGCGGACGATATCACACATACACATGCCGCGGCCAAGTATCCAGCGGTCATGGCACGACCGCGGTCAAGTATCCGGACGGACAATATCACACATACCGCCCGGACTCGCGAAAGAGGTAATAAACAATACACAGCAACACAATAGTAATCGTAAGTAGTCATACGTATATAATTTCTTTTATTACAAACTCAACAAAATAACCAAAGCACACCATTTCTTTAAAACCAAGACAATAGTTAAATTAGGTTTATCGGAATTAATATACAATAGTTACGATCTTCGAAATCGTTCTTATGTGTCAAAATGTATTATCAAACCCAATGAGGTAGTTAAAATAACTATTTTTTTATAGCAATCGGAGCAATAGTCAAAAGTTTTCTTTCCAAAATCACACAAGTATACCAAACGGGGCGACATTGGGAGATCTCGGGATGCGTGGGCCCCACCTCGGGTCGAGCCGAGGCGGCGGACATAATTTACAAACATTAGGCTCCCTAAAGCCATCCGTAGAAGTTTCGGAGCGATTAGATACGTTTACAATAGTTACAAAGGTTTAAGCGTTCTTTTGATCAAATATAAGGATTATAATTCAATTGCGCTGAATGAATAGTATGCAAAATCAAACTCGGATTTCCGAGAGCGGAATTATCCCCGAGGTTCCGATCTTAGCCTAGTAGGGCTAGGACATGCCAAAAGAAGGAAAGGGCAAGCTTTACATACCTTATTCGCTTTTTACGCTCGTCCAAACTCAAATCCCGTTTCCTCCAAAATCTACAATTGGTCATAAGTACCAAATGTCATTTATAAGCCTTAAGAATGCAAAGTTGGAAGTAATGCTTGTCTATAGAAATTTCGACAAAGATCTCCCCGTAAGTATACCATCCCCGAGAATCCAACTCGACTAGATCAACAACGACCAAACCAACAAACATTATAACAATATCAATATTCAATCCCAAATGCATTCTAACATTACCAATTCTTTTTTACAATTCCATGGCATCTCATTTATGTTCAATTCATAATTGTTCACATATTCAAATACCAATTCGAAACCTTCCAAACAATAGTCAAGAATGTTTCAAATAATCCGCTCGACATTTCAAGTGGCCGAACCAACACACTACCTAAAATTATCCAAACTCAACAAGAATAATGACAACATATTTCTTTCTTTCAACTTCATAAATCACACCAACAATTCACACTAACAACATTAGTTTCCATAAACACAAGAACACTATATTCAATTCACTTTAACTTCTAAAACAACTTCCCGACAACTACAACTTGAACTAGAATTATCAAACTTCCATTTCTCATCATAGATTCCATTGTAACAACAACCAAAATACTTAAGAAAATTGATTCATCCCTTTCCATACTATACCACAACCACACGGCCTCAACATATAGTCCATATTTTTCATGAATTTCCCTCATTCCTACACACCACAACATACACAACCATACATAACATATAAAAGAAGATTAAATTCTTACCCTTTTCCAACTTTTCCACTTGCCAAAAGAAGCTCTTTCTTGCCATGATATTTATACCACTTTGTAGAGAATCTTGAACTTAGTAGGAATACAAACAAATTATAATTTTGAATCAAAGTTGAAGGCTTCAAGATTTCTCTTTTTTTTTCTCTTCTTTCTTGCTGAAATTTCGGAAATTTGTGGAGCTTTTTTGCTGAAATAAAATGAAGTTTCTGTCCCTTTTAAAAACTGCCAACGTCGGTTTATCGTAGCTACGATCGTAGCAAAGATGCATAGCATCGTAGCGGTACCGTAGCGGTACCGCGGGAATACGTTTCTGCGTCGACATTCAGTTTGTAACGTCTATAATTCTCTACTCCGATGTCCTATCAATGAACGGTTTGTTGCATTACAAACTAGACTCGACGAACTTCATTTTAGGCTTTTAAAACACCTTAAAACTCCACATATACTATGAGATATGCGCCTCCATAGTTGACTTAAAAATTCGCCCAAAGCATTTCCCCAAATTTTCGTCGAACTTATTTTCTTCGATTTACTCGATCTCGAAATATTCCGACGCACAAAATGCGGGATATAACATCCTTTCCCCCTTTAGAACATTCGTCCTCGAATGTTCAACTAATCGCATAAGGTCCAATATGTCTCGGGTTAAACTTTTCCTTCTTGTAATTCCTTTTACTCAACTTATGACATTCTAGGCACATCATCTCGTGTCATCTCTTAATCTTTAACTCAAACCCTTCCTTATTCGTTCCATATCTGTTTTTTTTTTTTTTCCGTTTCACACTTGCCTTTATATTCTAATTACATAAATCACATCATAGCTTTGGCCACTTTCTCACTAAGCTTTACTTATTTTCACAACAATCTTCATTATATTCACATTGTCCCGTTCGTATTCGATCTCATAGTGTAACACTTCTTAACCTTTTATCTTTTCGATCAACTTTATTCTTAACATCTCACAAGTCGTCTTACCACTACGTTCATATACATCACAATCCTTTTCCTCTCGTACTCTTATCTTAATCATACTATTACTTCTTTCTCGAGGTCAGCCATACTCGCAACTTACTCAAATCTTGCCATTACGGTAGACACGACCTTTCAAGTCGCATTACAAACCTACATCTCATTTTCTCTTTGTTTCTGGAAAAAAAATTTCGGCAGAGTCTCCTCTATATTTCTTACTATCTCAAAACCTGTACGCGTAAAAATACCAACAGTGCCTCACAGGGCCAACATACATATATACGTATCATATCATATCACGGCCTCACATGGCTCCCAATATCAACAACAGTACGAAAATGACGGACATACCTCGTGTGCTCAACTCAAACGGCACCGGTTACACTTTCTCGTTTACTTTCCCCCTTTAGTCTTCAACTTGTTTTTCAATCGCACTTCAATATCTTTGCCAACATATATCTTTCATACCTTTGCTTACCGGCGTACTTTGCAACTTCCAATATCGCTAGTCACTTTCTTCTCGTCGATGCCATTCTTCTCGCCGAAACCAAAGGTCGTAAGAGAAATCTCATTCCCTATGACTTGGCTCTATGGCACGATCTCCGATATGAAAGAAGAGTAACCAACCTAAATGCCCTGTAGCCTCCTGTTTATAGATGTGGCGCGCAACACACCATAAACAAGACTCTACTGGACACGACTTTGCAGACAACCCCTAGGACGAACTGCTTCGATACCACACTTTGTCACACCCCAATTTCCGATAGGGTGTGATGGGCACCCGACCCTTACCTAGGGCCGAGCGAACCCCGTACTCTCATAATACTCATAGCCATACCGGGCCCACAAGGCATAGCATAAGCACGGGGTGAATTTTTTTTTTTCGGAAAACGTACATGCCTTTCGTCTTTTCAAATCAAACAAAATCCGTAACCATAGCGAATCTGTAAACACATGAAATTCATAACACAATGCGTACTGATACATCGGCTTACATAGCCGTTTACAAACGGACATCTCATACACACGACACCGTCTCGCAAAGTCTCTAACATAACTTCGGACACCATACAAACGCACTCGACCCTAAAAGACCGAGGAAATGGAGCTCGCCAATCCACCGGAACATCTTCTCGCTCATCCGTGGGTACCGCGCGGTACGAAACGGCCTTCGAAGAAAGGGGGTCAAGACGGAATATGTACCGAGTATGCAAAGCGTAGAAAATACGTAAAATGAAATAATGTGTACCAAACGCGAGCATAATAGTCCAAATACCAACGTACTTCCATCTGGCATCCAAGTCATACATACACAAATCATACACACATACCGCGGCCAGGAACCCAGCGGTAATATTCCATACATGCATTCACACATATACCGCGGCCAGGAACCCAGCGGCTAATATCACCAATACGTAAATATACTATTACCATAACCCAGGAATACGGTTAATATCACAAATATATAAATATACCGCGGCCAGGAACCGGCGGTTAGTATCACAAATATATATACGGCTACACATACACGCATACCGCGGTCAAGAATCCGGCGGTCATGTCGTATCGCGGACCATATCACATCCGCCAAGTCATGTCACCCGCGGTCAAGTATCCGGACGATATCACACATACACATGCCGCGGCCAAGTATCCGGCGGTCATGGCACAGCCCCGCGGTCAAGTATCCGGCGGACAATATCACACATACCGGCCCGGACTCGGCGAAAGAGGTAATAACAATACACACGAGCAGATCGTAAGTAGTCATAATCGTAAGTAGTCATACGTATATAATTTCTTTTATTACAAACTCAACAAAATAACCAAAGCACACCATTTCTTTAAAACCAAGACAATAGTTAAATTAGGTTTATCTAATTAATATACAATAGTTACGATCTTCGAAATCGTTCTTATGTGTCAAAATGTATTATCAAACCCAATGAGGTAGTTAAAATAACTATTTTTTTATAGCAATGAGCAATAGTCAAAAGTTTTCTTTCCAAAATCACACAAGTATACCAAACGGGGCGACATTGGGAGATCTCGGGATGCGTGGGCCCCACCTCGGGTCGAGCCGAGGCGGCGGACATAATTTACAAACATTAGGCTCCCTAAAGCCATCCGTAGAAGTTTCGGAGCGATCCGGATACGTTTACAACAGTTACAAAGGTTTAAGCGTTCTTTTGATCAAATATAAGGATTATAATTCAATTGCACTGAATGAATAGTATGCAAAATCAAACTCGGATTTCCGAGAGCGGAATTATCCCCGAGGTTCCGATCTTAGCCTAGTAGGGCTAGGACATGCCAAAAGAAGGAAAGGGCAAGCTTTACATACCTTATTCGCTTTTTACGCTCGTCCAAACTCAAATCCCGTTTCCTCCAAAATCTACAATTGGTCATAAGTACCAAATGTCATTTATAAGCCTTAAGAATGCAAAGTTGGAAGTAATGCTTGTCTATAGAAATTTCGACAGCATCTCCCCTGTAAGTATACCATCCCCGAGAATCCAACTCGACTAGATCAACAACGACCAAACCAACAAACATTATAACAATATCAATATTCAATCCCAAATGCATTCTAACATTACCAATTCTTTTTTACAATTCCATGGCATCTCATTTATGTTCAATTCATAATTGTTCACATATTCAAATACCAATTCGAAACCTTCCAAACAATAGTCAAGAATGTTTCAAATAATCCGCTCGACATTTCAAGTGGCCGAACCAACACACTACCTAAAATTATCCAAACTCAACAAGAATAATGACAACATATTTCTTTCTTTCAACTTCATAAATCACACCAACAATTCACACTAACAACATTAGTTTCCATAAACACAAGAACACTATATTCAATTCACTTTAACTTCTAAAACAACTTCCCGACAACTACAACTTGAACTAGAATTATCAAACTTCCATTTCTCATCATAGATTCCATTGTAACAACAACCAAAATACTTAAGAAAATTGATTCATCCCTTTCCATACTATACCACAACCACACGGCCTCAACATATAGTCCATATTTTTCATGAATTTCCCTCATTCCTACACACCACAACATACACAACCATACATAACATATAAAAGAAGATTAAATTCTTACCCTTTTCCAACTTTTCCACTTGCCAAAAGAAGCTCTTTCTTGCCATGATATTTATACCACTTTGTAGAGAATCTTGAACTTAGTAGGAATACAAACAAATTATAATTTTGAATCAAAGTTGAAGGCTTCAAGATTTCTCTTTTTTTTTTTCTTCTTTCTTTCTTAAAATGAAATTTCGGAAATTTGTGGAGCTTTTTGCTCGAAATAAAATGAAGTTTCTGTCCCTTTTAAAAAACTGCCAACGTCGGTTTAACGTCTATAATTCGTAGCCGATGTCCTATCAATGAACGGTTTGTTGCATTACTAAACTCAGAACTTCATTTTAGGCTTTTAAAACACCTTAAAACTCCACATGTACTATGAGTACCGCGGGAATACTGTTTCTGCGTCGATTTTCAGTTTGTAACGTCTATAATTCTCTACTCCGATGTCCTATCAATGAACGGTTTGTTGCATTACAAACTAGACTCGACGAACTTCATTTTAGGCTTTTAAAACACCTTAAAACTCCACATATACTATGAGATATGCGCCTCCATAGTTGACTTAAAAATTTTTCTAAGCATTTCCCCAAATTTTCGTCGAACTTATTTTCTTCGATTTACTCGATCTCGAAATATTCCGACGCACTAAAGTCAACCTTGATTCAAAGGAAAACAAACTTAGATTCGATGGTTAAAAGTTCTTTTAGGTCCGAAATGTGATTTATTATTTAGTTAGATGGTTTGGGAAAATCGAGGGCTCGAGAGTAATTCAGACACTTGAGTTGCATACTAGTTGATTTAAGGATTAAGAGTTTACCTCAATCAACGACATGTTAGATGACCCTGGGATCTGTGTTTTGAGTGTCCCATTAGGTTCTTAGGGTATTTTCAGAGTGAATATTTGGTTTATATCCCGGGTGTTTCAAATGAGTTACGAATGCTGAATTGAGAATTGGATGGCATTTCAAATGAGTTAGGAATACTAGATTGAAAATTGGATGGCACCAGATTTTCTAATTTTTAGTGCCAGGGATTTTATTATTTGCGTTTGTGGGGTTGGGCCGGGCTTGTGAAGGGTTAAGTTGGTTGGGCATCACAATCATAGCGAAGGGGTCGTGTTCGCAATAGGTGGGGTCGATCTAAACTTCGCGTTCATGATAGCTCTTCGCGTTCGCGAAGAAGATTTCATATTGCAAATTTTGAAGTGCTAGAGCTCGAATTTAGGAGATGTTGGTGGTTATCTGCTCATTTTCAACGATGGGCAAGATTCTGACCTTCGTTTTGGTAATTTCCCATAATTCCAGTCACTTGTTAGTGTTTTATCCATGTTTGGTTTGATGAAATTAGGGACTTTAGCCCTAAAACTTAATAGAATGAAAATCAATGATTTGGGTGTCGATTCGTAGATGGAATTGGATGATTTTAGAGATTTAGAATCTTTAGAATATGGGTAAACTGATTTTACGATAAAGTTCCAGTTTCGACCTCATGACCTCAGGGTTGACTTTTGAGTTGACGTTTTAACCGAGTAATTTATATATTAATATGGGTGGCTACACACTCATAATGGTTATGTAGATTACATATTTGAACAGATTGGAATTGTTGGGAGGCTTTAAGAAAGGGAAAAGCCATTTCATGAGCGTTGGACTTCAAATCTAAGGCAAGTTGAGACTTTCTAGATAAATTTTGAGTATTTTGTTGATAATTAAAAAATAATAAGGGGTGAAAAAATGGGTCTCGTACTTGTGAGGTGACAAGCATTTGTATGGGTATTTGTGCCATGTTATAGGTATGCAGTATGTTAATTGACGAAGTGTTTGACTGATTGATTATATTAGTGTAATCTGAGCATGTTTAGTGGAATTTGAAATTCTCCTCATGATAATTGGATAATTGATTATATGTGCAAACATCACTTCGAATTTCTTGTATATTGATGAAATGAGCTATTTAGAGCATCTTTCATGTGCAGCAGAACTCCCTTTATGTGCATATTACATTCATGCTTTCATATGGTATCTCATGCATGTTGGACTTGATAATACAAATAGTGATGCCAGATGAGAAATAGTTTCGAGCGGTGTGATGTGATTGATAGCCTGATTGGTTGGTTTTGATTGTTGAAAATCTTACAGAAAATACTCGAACACGAATATTGGTCATCTTGCTTATATTGATAGTCCACTAATTAAGAAACGTTGTGATGAGCCTAATGAATCTCAATTTAGTGATAACTGTCACGACCCGACTAGGGGCCGCGACGGGTACCCGATACCTGTACCGAGCACCTCTTATTTCTTATCATTCTCTTGCTACTAGTGGGCCACATAAATTATACTGCTGCTTATTTACTTAGCATTATCATTATCAACACTATTAAGAACATGTATTAATAAACTTTACTGACTTAATATACATTGACGGGGAATAAACATTATACAAGAGCACCTGACCGAACATATCTGTCTACGAGCCTCTAAACAGAATACATAAAGTAATGAGAAGGGCCGGATGCTGCCGTGCCCGCATATGTACACAAAAGTAGTACCACTAAACTGGAGCTCCGGAACAACTGGAGCACTTTAATATATCGCCGGGAAAGCTCCTAGATCAAGTCCGTCCACCGCTACCTGCGCGGCATGAAACGCAGCGTCCGCGAGAAGGGACGTCAGTACGAGGAGTGTACCGAGTATGTAAGACATAAGTAATATCACAAGATCATATAAAGAACATAAAGGAAAATACAACATAGGAAAGTGACATAACCTGTGTCTCTATTTATCTACTCTGGAAACATTATGCAAATTAACCTTACTGTCTGGAGTACTGTAATGATACTGCAAGTAAACTGCCCGCCCATGGAGGTGCGGTGCATCACTGCCCGACCTTATAGGTACGGTGGACTACTGCCCGTCCACATAGGAGCGGTGGATTACTTTCTAAGCAGACTATAGGATGAAGAAGTAATCTGTTATCTGTGTGCCCCCTTGGGGCGGATACCATGCATGCTAACTAAAAAAAACTGCGTAAATATATATAAATAAACTGCCCGCCCATGTAGGTACGGTGTAATGAGCCCGCGTCCAGGCCTCCCGCGTCCGGGGTATAATCTGCCCACTGCAGTGGTGTGGCTGCCCGGCCATGTGGCACGGTGCTATATAAAAACATACTTTATAAAGCATGCATGAGAGCCCAAGTGAAAACTACAACTTTATCGGAGTGACGTAAGGTCGGTAACCTCCGATTACGTTATGGAATAATCAGGATCATCTGCCTCACCTCGAAGGAACTAATCTCATAAGGCGAGACCATCAAGGAAAAATGACATTAAGAGAAAACATGGAATAAGATCATAAGCCTTGTAAAACATTTGTTGCTGCTCTTTAAAGTCTTTTAAAAAAAATAGAGTCGTGATAAAATAAGATTGAAATCAAAACTTGCTGGACACCTTCGTACTCATATTGAATTGCTAGCTTGAAACTCTTAGTCGTGGAATCATTCTTATCATACTCGTCTTAAACGTATTCTCTTCTTTATTATCCTCGTTACTTTCATCTTAGAAATATTCTCATTAAATGGTTACAACATTCTTCGTTTGACAAATAGAACAATGAGGAAAATTCGGGTCCATTGGGCCCACCTCGGACCTAATGAGGCGGCGTACACAATTTGCGTATACTACGTCTCATGACATTGCTTGGGAAGGTTCCGGGGTAGTCGGGTCCCATTCATGCGGGTTCTAGGCGTTTGGGCCATTCTTTTACTATTCATGATCCTTTGGTTCAATTCTTCTGAGTGAATAGTAGAAGATTTTAATTGTGGATTTCTAGGATTGGGAGGTCCCCGAGGTGCGTAACCAAGTCTAGTACTCCTAGGGCATGCCAAGAAAGGAAGGGAAAGTCTTACATACCTTTTCTGCTTCGTTCACGTCTCCAAATCTCCGTTCCAATTTCGCCAAAATCTACAATTTGGTCATGTTTACCAAACATTGATTAGTACCTTCAGAATTGGATTCTTAAAACGACACTTGGCTACCGAAATTCCGGCAGCATTTCCCCTATAAATACATCATTCCCAAAAATCATCTTGACCCATTTCATTAACAACAATCCGGGAATTCAACCCGGCCAAATTATCAATCATAAGGTCAACAACCATACTAACAATTTTCCATATTCAATCCAAGCTACATTATAATAGCCCAATGAATATACTACTTCCTTCAAAGCCTTCCAATTCCAATAAAAACAATATCAAACTAATACTTCATACACTAACAACATCATACTAGTCTCATTATCTTCTATGCATGCAAGAACACTATATTCGATTCACATAATCCCTACAACAAGTCTCCAACCACAACAACTTTACTAAGACCATTAAACTTTTATTTGCAACATAGAATCCGCAACGCAATACCCAAAATACCAAGTAGAACATGCTCACCATTATTTCATTAAACAACAATCATACACGGCCATGCATGGATTATGCAACTCACGGCCACCACAACCACATCATGCTTCCATGAATTTTTATCCATCTTTACACATTACAATCCTTCACAAATCATCCATAACACATGAAGAAAAATCAACTCTCATCTCTTACACACCATGCCATTACCACACGGCCACACTATATATACATATATATATACATACACGGCTACATACATCATTCATATTTTCATGCATTTCATCCACTTTTACATACTATCACTTATATAATAGTCCATAACATATAAAAGGATGAAAATTCTTACCTTCTTCCTTAACCCTTCACTTGGCTTGAGTTGTGACTTTGCGACAACTAGTGATTTTCTCGCTCTAACAATTATACCACGTTAACGGGGACCCTTGAATTAGTGGGAGTACTAGGAGAAACAAATTTTTGGGGTGGGATTTTTGATCTTCTTTTTCCTCACCTCTTGGCCGAATGTTGCTTGGAAATTTCTCCTTCTTTCTCTTGTTCTTATTTCTTGAATTTTCTAGAGAGTTTTGTAGATTAAGATGACTTAGTCATCTTTTAAATTGTGCAACTTAATCTCACATGGGCTAAGCCCATGTCTATGGCCGGTTGGGCCTTCTCCTTTTCTTAAAAAAAAAATCCAAGCCCAATTATTTTTCTTTCATGCCAAGTTGTAATTCGTAAAACCATTTTCCAAATTCCAAATTTACCCTTCGCCTTCCTTTATATCTCTAAGAGGTGTCGTGCGAACTTTCCTTTTATGCCCTTGGCCTTTCTTGATAATTCCATTTCTAAATTCTTCATAAGCCTTTCATATGCTTAACAAAAATGAAAATAGGGCCTTGCTTGATGTCCTCCCGCGATTGTCTTGAATTATCCAATTGCACAAAAATGCGGGATATAACAATAACCTTGACCAAGTTGATAGTGAATTTGAATATGACACACCACCCGTGTTTGTTACATATGGAGATGAGTCCCATGAACTTGACTTGTTGTCATTTGTGGGGACCCAAGATCTTAATGGTGTTATGTGTCATGTAGTTAGTCATGAGAATGAAAATGCCTTGAAAAATGACCTTTGTCTTTTTGAGAGTGAGATTGCATGCTTTGATCCTTCATTGTTCATTAATTTTTCTCTCTTTATAGATAATGCGTTATTTGAATTTGACATAACCATTGAGAGTGATGAACCTAGTGGAGTGTTTGGTAATGTTGAATGTTTGTTTTCCTTTGGAGACTATAATGTGATATGTAACCTACTATGGGATGATAACACTCTTCCTTATGGTGGAGATCATCCCTTGAGGAATTGTGATCCACTTACGGGGAGGGGAAGTGTTCACAAGGAAGGTGATTCTTGTTTACAAATTGCCACCTCTTCCTTGTGTGTCCAAACTTGTCGTAGCATGCTCGATCTTGTTCTTGAACCTAATAGTAAGGCTACATTCAGGACACCATAGATGAAGTCATTTTGAGTGACACCTTTCTTTACTATCTATTTGCATATGATGACATTCATGTTATTGTTGGTAGTCCATTTGATGTTGGGCAGGGTCCTATTGGGGTACTTAGTTGTTGCCTTGCCCATGATATGTGGGTAACTTTTCCTTTTGACCTCGATGAAGTCTTAACTTGGTGTGAATGGTATCATGTTGTCGTTGAGGATCGTTTGTGTGTTGTGCCAACTTGGTTTCTTGAAACCATTGGTCCCTTTATCATATCCTCATTTCTTGATCTTTGGGATAGCCAAGCCCATAGTGCCCCACTTGACAGGTTATTTTACTTGAAAATGGTTAATACTTGGCTATATCACAAATTTGTGCTTATTTGGCATAGTGGTAGGTTGGTCCACCCTAACACTAACCCTCATCCTTTGAGGACTTGGTTTTTGTTTGTCTCCTTTATGGTTTTGTTAGGTATATATTCGAGGACGAATCCTTTTCAAGAAGGGGAAAATGATGCAAGCCGAGTTTCCTCAAGGACACTTCAAGGATAGTCCCGGGAAGTCCAAGAATGGATGATAGAATGGGAGGGCGGATTGGAGATGGATTGACATTGAAGGGGCCAAACGAGGCGAAGGCTATGTTTGCAAGAGGTCACATTCGCAAATTCAAGATTTCCATCTCCACAAGACTAGCCAAACAAGGCCCTTGCCTCATTAATGGCATTTATGTAATAATAGGGTCTTCTATTATTTAGTTAGTATAAATAGCTAGTCTTTTATTTCATTAGGGAGCTTTTGATGAAATGATGAATATTTTGAGTGTTTTAGGGTTATATCTTGAGAGAGAAACTTGTGAGAGGCCTTTGGTAGGCTCTTGTTGAATCTTGTGTTGTTGAGAGGTTGGTTGCTTGGGAATTCAATTCCCTTGAGGTCAACTTAAGAATTTGGTATTTCTTTTGATGATAATTTAGAGGTCTTAGTTTTATATAACTTTGGTTGCTAAATTGAATCTTAAGTTGTGTCAAATTATATATCTTTTCTTTTCCTTTTATTTATCTTCTTAATTTCTCGTTTCCGCGTATCCGTTCTTGTATCATTATAAGACACCCCCACACTTTTAAATATTTCAATCTAAGGGATAATCTTTCCATAATTCACAAGAGTTTTCTGTCTTGTAAGGTATCATATTATCACACCCCAACCTTAGTAAGGCGTGACTGGCACTCGACACCTTACGGGAACCGAGTGAATCAACTTATAACCCACGTTTTCTATATCTCGAAAGGCAACATAAGACCAAGGTACCATAAAACATAGGGGCACAAGCCCAAAAGATAACATACTTACGTCTTCAAACTAATCTCGGGTGCATATGCCGGTAAGGCTATCCATAATAATGATACAACATAGTATAAGTCGAGATGATCACAAAACATCTAACTGTGCATATCTGTCTACGAGCCTCTGGTGAGTACATGACATAAAGTGGCCTGAACGGTATCTACCATACCCATGCAAATGCATATAAAACATGATGACTCGCGCAGGGAAACTCCGAAGCAAGTGGAGTGCCACGACTCGCCCGCCGAGCCGGTATCCTTTCCGAAAGATCCGTCAAGTCACGTATTGTTATATCCCGTATTTCGTGTATTGGGACAATCCGGATTAACTATGGAAAGTTAGGGACAAAACCATTCCGGATACAAAGTCGGGACTTTTGACCTTCGATTTGATTTTGAGACATAAGTTGTTCATGAATTTGTTGGCATGGAACATTAGGAAAATTTGGGACCAAAAGTAGAATATTTGGAAGTTGAAAATCATGCAATTGAGGCCTTGTGGCCGTGTGGCTTTGTAAAAGGTCCCACACGAGTGGCCAATTTTAATTGGTCCAACACATGTGTGTGGGCCAAGGACACTTGTGCCATTCATATAATAGCACAAAAGATGATCAAGTAGTCATCTTTATTCATTCCCAACACTTAGAAAAAAAATAGAAGTTGAAGAACAAGAGAGGAGGCTCTCGGCCAAGAACCTTTGAAAACCAACTCAATTCAAGCCAGTCCAAAAATATTTTGTTGATGCAAATCCATTAATTTGAGGTCCCTAAGTAACGTGGAAGTGTTGTTCGGGTCATCCAACCATTCGTTGTGTCAATTGCAAACCCTAGGCAAATTGTGGAGTTGAAGAAGAAAGGTGAGATTTAATTATGTTTTATGTGTTATAAAGGTTGTATGCATGTTGTAGTATGTTAAAATGGATGAAAATCATGAAAAATGGCATGTTGGAGTGAAGGTGGTGTGTGTAGTATATAGCCGTGTGGGGTGTGTGTGTGTTATGTTGTATTGAAGCAATGAATTAAAGTCTAGTTAGCATGTTGTGATTGTTGTAGGTGGAGAAATGAATGAGAATCATCTATATATGTTGGTATAGGTGTTGGCCGAATGTGGGTCATGGTATATGACAAGAAATGAATTAATATCGCTTAATGTTTTAGTTGTCGTCGTTATGAATTCTATGTTGGAAATGAGCTTTTAATGACTCAAATTGATGTTGTAATTGTTGCGGACTGATTTGAGGTTATTGTACATTTGATGTAACTTGTATATTTATGAGAATGACATTGTTAGAGTGTGAATTGTTGATGCAAATCATGATTTGGAAATGAAGAGTGTGTTATAGGGAGGTTCTCGGGTTGGGGACAGTTTTCGGGCAAATTGGAGCCTTGTTGGATTGTTGGAAATATTGTATGAATTGGTTGAAATGTTCTTAAATGTTGCTAGTATGGGTTCGGGTTAGTATTTGAATGTATAAGCGTTGATGTTGGCTTGAAGGTAAGCCGTTGAATTGAATATTACGAATGTTGTTGAGTGATGTAATGGAGGGTTATTTATGTTATATTGCTTTTTGGGTTGATTATTGATGTTGCTAGTTTGATTGTTGGTGTTGTGTTGTTGATTTGGCCGAGTTAAATTCTCGGGGTTGGCCTATTTACAGGGGAAATGCTGCCCAAATTTTCGTAGAATCATGTGTTAGTTTGGAAATGAACTTCTAAACGCATATAGTAACGTTGATATTTATTGATGTTATGTAGGCTTTGGGCAGCCCGAGACATAGGTTTGATTTGGACTAGCTTGAGTTTGAGTTAGCGTTGAGAGCACTCGAGGTATGTAAAGCTTACTTTTCCTTCTTTTGGCATGTCTTAGATACGAAGTTATGATATGATGAGCCTCGAGGTAATTCTATTCTTAAAAATCCGAGCATGTTTACGAGTAGTATTTGCTTTTGATGTTGGCATCATTATATGGTCAAGCTATGGTTATGTATCTTTGTATGATTGATTTTCAAAAGTTTATAAAAGTTTTGTTTTCAAACAAGTTTTGTTCTTAAACGATTCCGAAACTACGAACGACCGTAACTTTCAAGAAAAGGCTCGGATTGCTTCGATATCTCGCAAATGGTTCTATGACGTATTATAACTATGATTTTCATGGGCGGGCCCGACTCGGAGTCGACACCCCTCCGTGGGCCCCGCGACTTTCCTTATGTACTTTGACGATTTTTGAAAGGATATGATATGACTATTATTCCGATTTCAAGTACGACCGGGTTACTTATCTTTCGAGTTTGTAATAATGGTTCGATAACACGTGATGACTATGACTTTCGTGGCGGGCCGGATTGGAGTTGACGCTCGTCCGTGGGTCCCGCGATCTTCTTCTCGTATGATTCGATGGCTCTTTGAAAAGAACTTAATATGACTACCATTTCGACCCCCGAGTATGATTATATATTTGTCTGTTGAGTCTGAAATAATGATTCGTATACCTATGATTCCGATACGTGACTATGGATTCTGAAGTTCGGTCTGATATGTTTCCGAGTGATATTCGGAGGAAAATTGATTTGGCTATTGTCTTGGTTTGGAAATAATAGTTCGCTTTGGTTATTCTATTGGGTTTGTAATAATGATTTGTATGCCGGAATGTTATGTGATATTGCCGCTGGGTATTTGGCCGCGGTATGTCAGGATATTGCCTCTGGTATTTGGCCGCGGTATGTTATGTGATATGTGACGGGTATTTGGGCGGTATGTTATGATATTGATATTGCGGCCGGGTATTTGACCGCGGTATGTTATGTGATGTGATATTGCCCATTTGGATTTTGACCGCGGTATGTGGTGTGATACTGAATCCTATACACAATTTGTTTTTCTTGAAAAAAATATATAATAATAAATAAACATTTTGGTATTTTTGGATATATACTTACTTTCTGTATCTCCGTTTCGATTATGATTCAGATTTGTTGCTATATCTTCTGCTTTGCATATTCAGTACATATTCCGTACTGACCCCCTTTCTTCGGGGGCTGCGTTTCATGCCCGTAGGTACAGATACGCGTTTTGGTGATCCACCGCTAGGACACCTATCTGTGTTGGAGTGCTCCCTTTGTTCGGAGCCTACATTTTGGTATATATTCTCCCGTTGTGTATGTATTTGTGCATTCGAAGGTACGGCGGGGCCCCGTCCCATCATATGACTTGGTTGATACGTATTAGAGGTACGTAGACATAGATGTGGGTTATGTACGGTTTGTTCGGATGCATTGAGTAAGTCGTGTTTGGGCGGCCCATCCGCCGTGGCACCTTATCGGTTGCGTGTATGTATGTTTTGATATGTTATGTATATTATGATAGCCTTGCCAGTTTACGTGCGGTATATTGTTTGTATGCGCGTTTGGAGCCACGTTTGATTTTTATGAATGTATGAGTCGTTTGTATGCCAAATCGGTTAGTGAGCGCTTATGGGTGCCCGGCTCGGGCACTAGTCACGGCTACGGGGTTGGGTCGTGTGAAGTGGTATCGGAAGCGATTCGTCCTCGAATGTCTACGCACCGTGTCTAGTAGAGTCTTGTTTATCGTTGTGTTGTGCACCACATCTATAAACGGAGGCTACGGGATATTTAGGATGTTATCTTTCTTTTCGATCTTAGATCGTGCGATAGAGCGTATTATCGGGATGACCCCTCACTAACGGATTGTTATGATTTCGGCGATGCCTCGAGGAAGGCCACGGCGCGAGAAGGGCAAGTCTACGGTGGGCCGACCGAGACCCCGGATAGCTACTAGGGCCCGTGCCCGGCCGAGCGAGAGATTGTACCTCCGATAGGCTGGATGCTACCCCGGTATCGAGGAGGATTTGGAGCGACCACGGCCTACGGAGACGAGGCGGCTCCACCGCCGGCCCGAGGTTCGAGCACCCCAGCCTCCGGCTCCTCGAAAGGGACGGAGGATCGGGACGATGCAGATGCGGTCCGGTTATTGACTCGATTGGTGGCGGCCCGGAGTTCACGAGCACGGATGGGGATGATCGTGCGGATGGGGACGATGGTCGGAGGGCCGTGATTTTTTACGCTTTGTGGCCCAGAGTTTTCGGGTCAAAGCCCGCGAGAGGACCCTCGGGAGTTCATCCGGCGGATGCGGCGTACTGCTTGCGATTGATCAGTGCTTTCGAGACAGAGTCGGTTGAGATGGCATCCTATCGGTTGCACGATGTAGCGGCTAATTGGTATGAGTCTTGAATGCTGTCTAGAGGCGAGGGTGCCCCTCCAGCCGTATGGAGCGAGTTTACAGAGGCCTTTCTGGCCCATTTTCTACCTCCAGAGATGAGGCGGGCCAGGGTAGACGGTTTCTTTGTTGAAGCGAGAGGTGGAGCGTCCGGGAATATAGCACGAAGTTTGATTCGGCGGCGGATATGCGCCCGCTTATGTAGCCGATATAGCCGACGGATGCACCGGTATGTGATAGGGCGGATGACTACTTGGTTGACGGTTGTACGGTGATGGCGGCCGGTCGGGGATGGACATCGCACGGATTCGAGCACATGCCCGGGGTATGGAGGAGCGACACGGGCGTCGACCCGATAGAGATTATGATAGGGGCCGACCCCGAAGGCTAGATCCGCGGGTATTGCGGAGAGTCTCGGCGGAGCGGCCCTCGGCGGCGAAAGCGGATATCCTCCCCGGCCCGGCCAGGCACACCCCCCGGCTCCCGGGGCGGGAGACCGGATGGTGCGGGGTATTTGGGGAGGCGGGGACGAGTTCTGGGGCTCGGGCTCACGGATGGACGGAGATTCCGGCCGGTGGAGGCCACCCTGCCCCGATGTCCTCCCTTCTTGTAGGGGACGCCATTCGGGGGGTGTTGTCGTGCCACGGCGCGCGCTTTACCTATGGCCGGCGGGGCCACTTTATGAGGGATTGTCCACTCGGGGCGGTGCGGGGGGAGCGGCTCGGCCTACGGGTCGATTGTTGGTTCGTCTTCCCCCACGTATCTATGCGCCCGATGGGGCGAGGCATACCGACCCCGGCAGGCCGTGGCGAGGCCGTGGCGGAGCCCCGGTCGGCGGTCCATCGAACCGCCTATATGCGTTGACCGTGGACGGGGATCGGGAGGTGCCCGGACGCGGGTACGAGGTAATCTAGACTCTTAATTGGTTATGCTAATTAATGTATGAGCGTATGTGATAATTGTAAAGAGAAACTCCCCGAACTATTTGTAAGACCCATAAGGTTGGTTTAACATTCGAGGACGAATGTTCTAAGTGCGGGGGGAGGATGTTATATCCCGTATTTTGTGTATTGGGACAATCGGATTAACTATGAAAGTTAGGACAAAACCATTAGGGATGCAAAGTCGGGATTTTTGACCTTCGATTTTATTTTGAGTCATAAGTTATTCATGAATTTGTTGGCATGGAACATTAGGAAAATTTGGGACCAAAAGTAGAATATTTGGAAGTTGAAAATCATGCAATTGAGGCCTTATGGCCGTGTGGCTTTGTAAAAGGTCCCACACTTGTTGTGGCCAATTTTAATTGGTCCAACACATGTGTGGGCCAAGGACACTTGTGCCATTCATATAATAGCACAAAAGATGATCAAGTAGTCATCTTTATTCATTCCAAACACTTAGAAAAAAAAAAAAAAATAGAAGTTGAAGAACAAGAGAGGGAGCTCTCGGCCAAAGAACCCCTAAAAAAGCAACTTCCAATTCAAGCCATTCCAAAAATATTTTGTTGATGCAAATCCATTAATTTGAGGTCCCTAAGTAACGTGGAAGTGTTTTTCAGGTCATCCAACCATTCGTTGTGTCAATTGCAAACCCTAGGCAAATTGTGGAGTTAAAGAAGAAAGGTGAGATTTAATTATGTTTTATGTGTTATAAAGGTTGTATGTATGTTGTAGTATGCTAAAATGGATGAAAATCATGAAATATGGCATGTTGGAGTGAAGGTTGTGTGTGTGTAGTGCATAGCCGTGTGGGTGTGTGTGTGTTGTGTTGTATTGAAGCAATGAATTAAAGTCTAGTTAGCATGTTGTGATTGTTGTAGAGTGGAGAAATGAATGAGAATCATAAATAAATATATGTAGGAGGTGGTGGTAGAATGTAGGTCGTTTATATGACAAGAAATGAATTAATATCGCTTAATGTTTTAGTTGTCGTCGTTATGAATTCTATGTTGGAAATGAGCGTTTAATGACTCAAATTGATGTTGTAATTGTTGCGGACTGATTTGGAGGTTATTGTACATTTGATGTAACTTGTATAATTATGAGAATGACATTGTTAGAATGTGAATTGTTGATGCAAATCATGATTTGAAAATGAAGAGTGTGTTATAGGGAGGTTCTCGGGTTGGGGACGGTTTTGGGCAAATTGGAGCCTTGTTGGATTGTTGGAAATATTGTATGAATTGGTTAAAATGTTCTTAAATGTTGTTAGTATGGGTTCGGATTAGTATTTGAATGTATAAGCGTTGATGTTGGCTTGAAGGTAAGCGTTGAATTGAATATATTGAATGTTGTTGAGTGATGTAATGGAGGGTTATTTATGTTATATTGCTTTTTGGATTGATTATTGATGTTGCTAGTTTGATTGTTGGTGTTGTCTTGTTGATTTGGCCGAGTTAAATTCTCGGGGTTGGTCTATTTACGGGGGAAATGCGCCCAATTTTCGTAGAATCATGTGTTAGTTTGGAAATGAACTTCTAAACGCATATAGTAACGTTGATATTTATTGATGTTATGTAGACTTTGGGCAGCCGAGACATAGGTTTGAGTTGGACTAGCTTGAGTTTGAGTTAGCGTTGAGAGCACTCGAGGTATGTAAAGCTTACCTTTCCTTAACTTTTGGCATGCCTTAGTTACGGCTAAGTTATGATATGTTATGAGCTTCGGGGTAATTCTATTCTTAAAAATCCGAGCACGTTTACGAGTCTTATTTGCTTTTGATGTTGGCATCATTATATGGTCAAGCTATGGTTATGTATCTTTGTATGATTGATTTTCAAAAGTTGTATAAAAGTTTTGTTTTCAAAAGAGTTTTGTTCTTAAACGATTCGAAACTACGAACGACCGTAACTTTCAAAGAAAAGGCTCGGATTGCCTTGGATATCTTCGCAAATGGTTCTATGATGTATTATAACTATGATTTTCATGGGCGGGCCCGACTTGGTCGACACCCCTCCGTGGGCCCCGCGACTTTCCTTATGTACTTTGATGATTTTTGAAAGGATATGATATGACTATTATTCCGATTTCAAGTACGATCAGGTTACTTATCTTTCGAGTTTGTAATAATGGTTCGATAACACGTGATGACTATGACTTTCGTAGGCTGGCCCGGATTGGGTTGACGCTCGTCTGTGGGTCCCACGATCTTCTTCTGTATGATTCTGATGGCTCTTCGAAAAGAACTTAATATGACTACCTTTCTGACCCCCGAGTATGATTATATATTTGTCTGTTGAGTACGAAATAATGATTCGTATACCTATGATTCCGATACGTGACTATGGATTACGAAGTTCGGTCGATATGTTTAAGTGATATCGGAGGAAAATTGATTTGGCTATTGTCTTGGTTTGGAAATAATAGTTCGCTTTGGTTATTCTATTGGGTTTGTAATAATGATTTGTATGCCGGAATGTTATGTGATATTGCCGCTGGGTATTTGGCCGCGGTATGTTATGTGATATTGCCGCTGGGTATTTGGCCGCGGTATGGTATGTTATGTGATATTGCCGCTGGGTATTTGGCCGCGGTATGTTATGTGATATTGCAGTAGGTATTTCGCGGTATGTTATGTGATGTGATATTGCTTTGGTTTTGGACGCGGTATGTGGTATGATGCGAATCCTATACACAATTTGTTTTTCTTGAGAAAAAAAATAATATAATAAATAAACATTTTGGTATTTTTGATATATACTTACTTTTCGTATCTCCGTTTCGATTATGACTCGGTTGTTACTATATCTTCCGCTTTGCATACTCGGTACATATTCATCTTGACCCCCTTTCTTGAAATTTGCATTTCATGCCGGTCTGAACGTACGATTCGGTGATTCTTGATCTAGGACACACATCCTTTGTTGGAGAGCTCCCTTTGTTCCGGAGCCTACATTTTGGTATATATTATCCGTTGTGTATGTATTTGTGCATTCGGGTACGGCGGGGGCCTGTCCGTCATATGACTCGGTTGATACGTACTAGGAGGTACGTAGACATAGATGTGGGTTATGTACGGTTTTGTTCGGAAGCGTTGAGTAAGTCGTGTTTGGGCGGCCCATCGCCGTGTGGCGGCAATCGGATGCGTGTATGTATTTTTTGCTACGCTATGTATATTATGATAGCCTTGCCGACTTACGTACCCGGTATATGTTTGTATGCGTCGGTTTGGAGCCGCGTCGATGCGGTTATGTACGAGTCATTTTTTATGCCGAATCTGGTTAGTGAGCGCGTATGGGTGCCCAGCTCGGACACTAGTCACGGCCTACGGGGTTGGGTCGTGACATGTATCTCAAGACCTGCGGGCATGAAACGCAGCGTCTACAAGAAGGGATGTCAGTACGAGCAATGTACTGAGTATGCAAGGCAGAAATGCAACAAAATAGCCATATACTAAAGATGAGAAGAATAAGAATCAACTTTGACATTTACACGAACTTCTGACGGAAATCTAGCATATGTATACATACCTCTTCATCTTCTTACCAATCTTTACTAGGTGTATACCCTACCATGGCCACCAGCAACATCATCAAACATTATCGGAACACGTTGCGGCGTGCAGCCCGATCCGGATATAATACATGTCTCTCTACTCTCTCGCATGCTTAACCATATCTATGTACGATTATTGTGCCCTTTATCTTACTAATCATCCTATACTTCCTTGTTGATCGGTGGTAATTGGTCGATCGGTACACGATCATCCGGTATCACTTTACCAATCAAATTCTCCTTGATAATTGGCTGCAAGCTGCCCAATCAATCGGCAACTAAGCGTAAACGGGCCGTAGCACGGTGTGCTTCCGTAGGCTGCCAGTCTAATGGCAAATATATAAATGCTTGCCCAGTCGTAGACAAGTGGTAAATACATATATACATACATACATATATCTGGCCAACCGGTTAGTGAACAAGGATTTTCCGTAAGATTTCCAACAGTTTTCAGGTAGGAAATGATTTCGGGTGGGTGAATGTACCTCATGAGTCCCCCATGGGTCACATGTACCTAGTATAGAAGCGTATGTATACCGGTTGTATTTGGCCACTGCATGGCCTTCCATTTGTTATTTTGACTTCTTTGAGTGGTTGATCTTACTATCGGATTCTTATACGCTGATCCGTGCTTATCTATGCTAGTGAACGACTTATGAGATCTAGATGGACTATGAATTGTTCTATATTATATCTGTTGAATTTATTTATGTATATTCACTGCATTAACAATTGATAAAGTGATGAAGTAAGCATTTTCAAGACCAACCCTCGCCACCACTTTAGTTTAGGATTGGTAGACGATGTTGCTGAGTACACACTGTTTCTCCATAGACATACTACAGCTTGTTGTACCTTTTTGTGTGAAGAATCTGAACCAGGTACTAGTGGAGCGTGTGGAGTTGTTGATCGTTGAGTCGACTTGTTGGAGTTTTCGGAGTGAGCTGCATGGTTGATCCACAACCCAGACTCCACTTCTTTTTATGTTATTCTGTCCTTTATTTTCTAGATAGTTGTATTGAGACTCATTCTACTTGTATTGGTATTTTAGGAGTTCTTGTACTTATGACACCAAATTTTGGGGTGTACTTTCTCGTTGTGCATGTTTATGACTATGAGACTTCTATTGACTTTGTTATTGTCTTCACTTTACATTACCACACATTAATTGGTTAAATGAATTAAAATTGACTTAAAGGTTTGCCTACTGATTAGGAGGAGGTGTCTTCACGACTATTGTGATTTTTGGATCGTGAGAGAGCACTTCTTAGTTTTCAAATAGAGGTTTTGTTTCAAAAGATAAAAAAAAATTGATGTTTAGGTTTAATCAAATTTTAGATATTCTAACTTTGGTAATCTATAACTTCTTTTCTTAAATTATTCTTTGGATGGAGGGAATTGATTTCAATTACGAAGAGAATATAAAATGGATAAAAAAGTTTGGCGGGTGTGCGTGCAAGGAGAGGTGAAGTGAACAAAGGGTAAAATCACCCCCTTTTTTTTTAGGGAATTTTACATAAATGACTAACATTTAGGGGTTTTAAATTGGAAATAGCTACATTTTAGCTAATTACATTTCGTAACTACAGTAGTAGCTACAGTTGATTGTATTCGCGCGTTTACAGTAGACTGTATTCAAAAATCGAATTGTATTCAAAATTCAGTTGAGTCAAATTTCGCTATATTCAATTCAAATTTCGTTGTATTCAAGTCAGATGTACTCAACTAAGTTGTATTCAAGTCAAATGTATTCAACTCAACTGTATTCATTTGTAGCTACTTTTACACTGTATTCACTTTATTATATTTACAATCGATCGTATACAAAAAAAATATCCTTCAAAACACACCCCCAAACACTGAATTTTGCAAAAACAAATTAACGAATACACTCAAATATTAAATAAAAGAAATAAAATTCACTGTATTCATTTGTATACACTTCAAATTTACTGTATTCGTTTTGTATAAAAAAAGATCTCCTTCAAAATACATGCGATAAACACCGTATACCTTGTATGTATACACTCCGATTTGAAATACAAAAAAATAAAGCTCGGAATCGAAGCGCCATTGGAAAACTCTTCGGAGCGTGACAGCGAGATACAAAAAAAAAAAAGCTTTCTCTCTCTAGAAAAACAATAAAGCTCAGATCTGTTGTTGATGATGAGGAGGTGGCGACGGCGGCGACAGCGTGAACGACGCTAGATCTGAGCATAGCTCTAGCGGACTTTGAAGCTTTGAAGCCATTAATGTAACTTTGGAGCTTTCTCTCTCCAGAAAGACAAAGAGATTTAAAGATAGAGAGAGAAACAAGGGGACTTCTACTGCACTAGAGTTAGATTTAAAAGCGATGGCGGTGGAACTCACCGGAGATCTCCATGGTGGCAGGCCCGGTAGAGAGAGAAGAAGCGGCAGTGGAGGAGGTGGTGTGGTGAGAGAGTTGAGGGAGAAGAGAGAGGGTGTTGAGAGAAAATATTGATACAATGAAATAATAGAAGATGGGTTTGAATTAGTTACCTTGTGTAATTAACATACAAAATTTAGCTATGAGATGTAATTTGGGCAAAGTATAGCTACTAAATATAAATAAGCCCTAATGTTCTCTATACCATGTAGATTTCTCTTTTTTTTTACCTCTCCATAGGAGCTCCCCACCACTTTGCTCTCTTTGTGACTTTAACTCACCACCTCAGGGTTAGAGGTAGAGGGTGTTTACCAACTGAGCAGCGCTCTCTTGTCTAAAGTCACTCCTTTATTTCAAGCCATGACGCTAATTTATCTGAGTCTTCCAATTAGGGACATTTTTTTTGACATTCTTTTACTCAATCTATTATTTAAACTAGAAAATATAGTCTGTCTGTTTCGGTTTCGCCTTTAGTTTTTGTCTTTATTCTCTATTTTTCAAAATTTTTGTCAATTTTTTCTCCCTTAAATCTCCTTTTCTCATACTATAAATGTTCATTGTAGTAGACATTTTAGATGGAGGTATAAAGCATCTATATAATATATTCTTGTTATATTTTCTCCACCGTAAAACAATGGGAAATAATGAAGTAAACCAATAGAATATGTGGAATTGTGAAATGAACCATGTTTTTTTTGTATGTAATATAACTTTAGACATGACTAATATTACTCAATATATGATGAAAAAGTAGATGTTTATTAGAGTATATACTTTTGTGTGTCTATGCTTTAAATAGATGTTTATTAGAGTATAATTTTTTTGTGTGTCTATGCTTTAAATAGATGTTTGTTAGAGTATATTTTTTGTGTGCGTCTATGCTTTAAATAGATGTTTATTAGAGTATATTTTTTGTGTGTGTCTAGGCTTTAAATAGATGTTTATTAGAGTATATTTTTTTATGTGTCTAAGCGTTCCATCATTCAGAAATTTTTTCGACAGAAGATAAAAAGGAAGGAAAGAAATGAATACGGGTAACTGAGGATTTCATCCGAGTATTTTAAAAGTGTTCTGGTGAGAAATTTGTGTTTGACCAATTAACATAAAAAGCTCTTTTCAGTAACAATTAGCATTTGGCAAAACTTTTAAAAAGTGTTTTTAAGTGATATTTTCTAAAAAGTGCTTTTGGAAAAAGTGTTTTCGGAAAATATAAAATAAAATTTAGCTTCTGAAAAAATAGCTTCTGATATTCCGCAAAAACACTTATTTTCTCTCAAAAACTTAATCAAACATCACATTTTAAAAAAATAAAAAAATAAACACTTTTGACATTCCAAAAGCTTGGCCAAACAGGGTATTGAGTTCATCTCCTGCATTTCAATGAATACAAAAAGAAATTTAGACAATAAACGTTATTTGACCATTTATAGATATTCTTATCCTCCCGACAATCACGGCCTAACTGAGCATTATTGTTGATGTGAGGACAAAAGTGTGTAATATGTCCCTTCTTGTCAATAAAAATTTGGCAACAGGCCAATTGTTAACCTACTTCAAGATCAAAAAACATGCTTATTTTATGGGAATAAGGAAAAGAAAAAGGAAAAAAAAAGAAAAAAGAATATGGTACTAGTATATTTGGAAGCTCACATCAAATTGACATAAACAAGCGAGCAAACTATGTAGTTGCTGTGCTACTTAAGAATATGAATTGACAAGGAGAGAAGGATACATTTCAAGTTTTCAACCACCACACCGCTCCTTTCATTTTCCTAAAGAGGGTAACACACCAACCCCCACTTTCTAAAGTAAAAGTGAAGAAAATATTTTACACTTCACAGATGAATTATTTTCATTAAACGGCACTCATTACCTTTCTTCTTTTAGTTCTAATATTATACAAATAATAATTCTCATAATTTGAATATAAGGAGCTAGGGAGAACTAGCTAGGCAGTATCAGCCTTTAAATAACATGATCAGACATAAATTCTACATCAAAACAATAAATAAATAAATAAATAAAGTAACGAATTGGGAGCGTGTAGAGACAGAAAGATAGAGTGAATCATAAAAAGAGAAAGCTTAAACTTTCTGTCTTTCCATTCCTACCTTTTCTTACCCTTTCTATTGTACTTAAACGATTTCCATTGTGCTCTCGTCAAAATCTCTATGAGGACATTTTCAGGATCAGAACAAGAAAGAGAGATATCCTTTTCTTTGTTCTTACCCTAGATTTAATAATCAGTTACCAATGTTTCTAAAAACCTCCATTTCCACAACCAAAAAGCTCTTCCAGAAAACCTTAGACAGTGTCAAGTATTTATTCTCCAGTGGATATCAAAAGATTCCCAAAAGCCCTCCATGCAGCCCCCTATTTCCTTGTGCTGGCGGAGCGGTTACTAATGTCAGCCAAAGCTACACAGAGCTGGACAAATTTTACACAGGCTTCAGCACCCATTTGGACAAACACAAGAAGAAAAACAAGAAGAAAATAACGTCTCCACTAGCAACGGAAGACCAAAAGCTAGTTAGGTTCACAAAAGTGTGCCCAAAAAAGGCCGGTGATTATCATGTTTTGGAAAAACATTATCAAGTTGTTGGCTCAAAGGATGATCTAAAGAGGAAGGAGATTATCATGCATGAAAGAAAGAAGAAATACCAAGACTTAAGAGAGGAAAGGAGTTATTTGGTGGCTCAAAAACTAAAGGAATTGAAAATGTTAGAGAAGAGTACTGAAGAACACGCTTTGGATATTGAACAAGTTCTTTATTACTACTCACGTCTCACATGTCCGGCTTATATTGAAATTGTTGACAAGTTTTTCATGGAAATGTACTCTGAGCTTTTCAACCAGCAAGCCTCTTCTTTTGGGTACATTAATAATCCAAATAGAGTTAACTTGTATTAGTTGGTAACTTCTTCTGTTTCTTCTTTTGTTGATTCTCTATTGATCATCTTGTCTGGAAAATAACACGAATACTTAGCTTGTCAATGATTGATCACTTGTCTATCTTCTTCCTTGTTCTAGCATTTTTCTCATAAAATAAATAGTAGTATATATTTAAAAGAAAAGAAAAGAAGTATTTGTCACTTTGAGCTGCCTTAGTTTCTTTTTCCTCAATTAGTATATTTTTCTTTGTGATTAATAATTCCTCAAACTTCTTTTATTGTGTAACTGACGCTTCATATCTCTCGGTTGAGGTTTCTCTTTATCAATCCTCATTATCAATCTGTGCAAATACATTATATACATATATATTTCGTGGGAAGAACATTTCACTCATATCGAAGCAAGTGTTTCTTTTGGTAATAAACCCAAATATCGTATTGAATTGATGTCTCTTGACTTTTAAATGTTTCCAGATACCATCCTCATTATCAATCTTTGCAAATACATTATATACATATATATTTCGTGGGAAGAACATTTCACTCATATCGAAGCAAGTGTTTCTTTTGGTAAGAAACCCAAATATCGTATTGAATTGATGTCTCTTGACTTTTAAATGTTTCCAGATACCATCCTAAGATTTTCAACCAAGTTTGGTGCAAGTGAAAAAAAAAATATTTGAAGTCGAAGTTCAAACGTCTTTGAAAACTGCGTTTGAACACGGATTTACATTAAAAAGATTTAAGATTAATCAGTGCAAAACATTATTTAACGTAATGTATTAATGAAATAAATTTATAATATTTCTAATATTAAAATTCAGTATCTACAAATAATGTGATGACGAACATATCTGGTATACAGTAAAAATCGGGTTCATGCTAGACCGGTGAGACCGGGGATCGAGGAAAGAAAGAAACAAGCACGAGCATGAAGACTTTCTTTCGGACCGGAGGTATTGCACCAGAAGTGGTTGATCAGAAGAAAGCGGAGGAAATCGTTTGGTACGGTTTATCCGGAGCAAATTCGTCATCACAGCCAGTCCGGTTTCGCCATGGCCAAGTTGATTGTGGCCGTTAGTTCGGTTTCGCCATGGCCGAGTTGATCGTGGCCGTTAGTCCGGTTTCTTCATGACCGAGTTGATCGTGGCCGTTAGTCCGGTTGATGGGTTACAAAATTGCACGCCAAGACCCGGTTTCCGCGCTACATTGTCTGCCAACCGTACGGGCGTCGGTACCGTACGGCCCAACCTTATCCTTTTAGGGTTTTCTTTATTCTAAAAGGGCTTTATTTTGTATGCAAGGCCCATAAGGCAAAACTATAAATAGGGGGCATTTCCCTACTTTTAAGGGTTAGCTTTTTGGAATCTAGAGCATTGTAATAGCAAATCATTATCATTTTCTCTCTTTGGCCCGAATCAGTGGAGTATCATTGTTTTTAGCTTACCCTTCTAATATCATTTGCTTAATCATCCATAGCAACGTATGCGACGTATTTATACAAGTTATTAACGCATATATTCATATCTACAAACCATTACACACGAATCTATATATATATTCCGCAAAAAACCAAAATAGATTAAAGTTTTCCCACATATCCTATACCACACTTACAAATTCAATTGATTACCTAAATTTGGGGTAAACAGTTTGGCGCCCACTGTGGGGCTCGAACCCAGGAGTACAACTTCAGCATCAATACCTCAGATCTCGTCTCAGCCATAGGTCGTATCGCAGATGCAAGATGGCCGAGACCATTGAGATCAGATCTCAGTCAACGGGACCCGAACGTGATATGTGAGTACCATGGAACTCATGGGCACAGAACTGAAGACTGTCGCCAATTGAGAGAGGAGGTGGCCCGGTTACTGAAAAATGGTCACCTTAGTGAATTCCTGAGTGAGCGAGCTAAAGGCCACTACAAGGAAATTGAGTCAAACAAACGGGCTGAACCGGTGGAACCTCAGCATATAATCAACAAGATAATCAGGGGTATGGATGCGCCTCGAGCCCCGGTGATGAAACGGACGAAGGTTTCCATTGTATGTGAGAAGCGCAGCCGGGATTACATGCCCGAAGGTTCCATCTACTTCAGCAACGAGGATGCAAAAGGCATCATTCAACCTCACAATGACGCTTTGGTAATTTCTATTCTTATTGTTAAACCACAAGTCAAGCGTATTTTGGTTGACTCAGGTAGCTCAGCCAATATCATCCAGTGGAGAGTGGTCGAACAACTGAGACTACTCGATCAGATCGTACCTGTGGCTCGAGTACTCAGTGGGTTTAATATGGCGAGTGAAACCATGAAGGGGGAGATGTCTTTGCCGGTCAATATTGATGGCACCATTCAGCAGACGGTGTTCTATGTCATCGAAGGAGACATGAAGTATAATGCTTTGCTCGGTAGACCGTGGATACATAGCATGAGGGCTGTGCCATCGACATTACATCAACTATTGAAATTCCTAACACCGAAAGGGATCAAAACCATCCGATAAGGAACAGCTCGCTGCAAGGGAAATGTTTGCGGTTGAGGAAACGCCATATTTTCCCAGAAAACTAGATCCAATAAAAGATGAGTCAGTCAGTGGAAAGGACTCTAAATAGCAACTAAAGTGTCACGACCCAACCCCGTAGGCCGTGACTAGTACCCGAGCTGGGCACCCAAACACATTCATTGATCCGATTCACAAACAGATAGCTTACGCGTATACAAATATCAGACGCTGTCTCAGATTATCTCAAGCTATCTCAAACACATCTCAAACACAAACATATATATATCAGAAGCCGACAAGGCTATCAAATGGCGCAACGGCCCAAAACATGTACAAATGCAAGCCGACGAGGCTGCCACGGCGAATAGGATCGCCCAGAACATATAACATACAAACACACCTGTACAGGATAGGCCTAACCCACATATATGTCTACAGACCTCTAGACAGACCAACAGAATCATATGACGGGACAGGGCCCCGCCGTACCCCTGAACAAACTCATACATATACAACGGACAAGTATATACCAAAACGTGGGCTCCGAAATAAAGAGTGCACTCCAAACTGCAGAATGGGTGTCCTAGACTGGCGGATCACCGAATCGTACGTCCGTACCGCGGGTACGAAACGTAGCCCCCGAAGAAAGTGGTCATGACGAATATGTACCGAGCATGTAAAGCATGAAACACAAGAAGCGTAGTCGTACTTTAAATAAGGGGAGTAGGAGACATGAATACAAGAAATCCGTAAACCACAAAACTTACCTTCAAAACATAATTTATACATGTTCATATCATATCCCAATCGACAATCATTCCGCACACGCGCATACATATAGCGTGTCCCGCCCTCTAGCGAGAGACTCGGTAAGTAAGATCATATCATCGTCCCATATATATACATACATATAGCGTGTCTAGTGAGGGACCTGGCGGCGTGTCCCCTCTAGTGAGGGGCTCGGTGTATAGCGTGTCCCGCCCTCTCGCAAGGAGGGGCTCCTGTATAGAATCATGTCATCATCATATCATCATATACATAACGTGTCCCGCCCTCTAGCCGAGGGACCTTGTATAGAATCGTCATATCATCCCGTTATCACATATCATATCGTACTTCGTATCGCATCATATTTCGTATCACATGTCATACTTCGAATACGAAAGATAGTGCGCACGATAACATAACCGGCCCGGACTTGGCGACAAATGTAACAACAACGGAAGTGAGCAGAATCACAGTAACCAATTACAGCTTAAAACATGTTCAAAGACTCAAGAGGTTAATCAAAACGAACTATCATTTATAAGTCAAAACAGTAGTCAAATCAGATTTTCTTCTGAACGTCACTCGGGAACATATCAACCCGAACTTCAGAAACCATAGTTATGTATCAAGATCATATGCGTGAGATCATTATCATAGACTAAAAAGGTAAGTAAACTGATCGTACTTGAAATCGGGATCATACTCATATCATATTCTTCCAAAGGTCGTCAGAAGTACATAAGGAAAGTCGTGGGGCCCACGAACGGGTGTCGACCCGAGCCGGGCCCGCCTATGGAAAACATAATCATCATACATCATGGAATCATTTTTGAGCATATCGAGGCGATTCGGCTGCGTGAAAGTTATGGACTTTCGTAGTTTTCGGAATCATTAGGAACAAAACTCTTTTAAAAAACCAAACTTTTATGCAACTTTTGAAACGTAGTCATACAAAAGCCATAGGGGCCAATATTTCATCATATCATGCATACGAAGACCAAGAAGCAAATAATAATCACGGCATACGGTCGGATCGCGAGAGTAGAATTTCCTCGAGGCTCGTATCATAGCCTATTTACGACTAAGGCATGCCAAAAGAAGGAAGGGTTGCGCTTTACATACCTTGATCGCTCTCAACGCTAATCCAAACTCAAGCTAATTCCAACCTACGTCTCCGGCCGCCCAAGGTCTACAAATAAATCATAATATGCCAAACATTAGCTATAGACATTTGGGCATTTAATTCCAAATTAGCCCTTAATTCTAGAAATTTGGGCAGCATTTCCCCGTAAATACACCAACCCGAGAATTTAACTCGGCCAAATCAACAACAACCAACCTAGCAACATCAATAATCAATCCGAAAGGCAACATAACATTAATAACCTCTCTTTTACATCATTCAACAACATTCATTATTTCAATTCAACGGCTTACATTCAAGCCAACATTATCGCTCATACATTCCAATAGCAACCCAAACCCATACCAACAACATTCAAGAACATTTTAAACAATTCATACAATATTTCCAACAATCCAACAAAGGCTCCAATTTGCCCGAAAACAAATTCCCCAAACCCGAGAACAATATCCATAACACATTCCTCACTTCTAAATCATGATTTGCACCAACAATCCACATTCTAACAATGTCATTCTCTTAAATACACAAATTACATTAAAAGCACAATAGTCTCCAATTCAGCCCACAACACTTACGATATCAATTTGAGTCATTAAGCTCTTATCACCAACATAGAATTCATAACGACGACAACTAAAACATTAAGTAGAATTAATCCATTCATTGCCATATAATATGACCCATTTTCGGCCAACACTACATATATACATATTGATGATTCTCATCCATTTCTTCACTCTACAACATTCAAAACATGCTAACCAAAACTTCAATTCATTACTTCAACACAACACAACACACACACACCTCACACGGCTAACACACCATGCACACGACTCACTTCCAATATACTATATTTCATGATTTTCATCCATTTTAGCATACTACAACATGCTTACAACCTTTATAACACATAAAACATGATTGATTCTTACCTTTCTTCTTCAACTTCACAAGTAGGTTAGGGTTTGCGATCTACAAAACGGATGGTTTGATGACCCAAAAAACACCTCCACGTTACTTAGGGACCTCCAATTAGTGGATTTGCATCAACGAAATATTTTTGGGATGGCTAATTTTTTACTTGGTTTTGCAAGGTCTTGGCCGGATGGTTGAAGCTTGTTCTTCAACTTCTTGATTTTTTTTTCTAAGTGTAGAATGGGGATAAATGACTTAGGAGTCATCTTTTAAGCTTTCATATAAGACTTGTACATGTGTCCATGGCCCACACATGTGTTGGACCAATTAAATTTGTCCACAAAATGTGTGGGACCATTCCAAGGGTACACGGCCAAAGGGCCTATTTTTGCATGATTTGCAACTTTCAATTATTCCAATTTTGGTCCCAAATTTTCCTAAATGTTCCATGCCAACAAATTCATGAACAACTTATGTCTCAAAATAAGATCGAAGGTCAAAAGTCTAGACTTCGTATCCCGGAATGGTTTTGTCCCTAACTTATCATAGTTAATCCAGATTGTCCCAATGAACAAAATACATGATATAACATCTTTCCTCCCTTTAGAACATTCGTCCTCGAATGTTCAACTAGTCTTATAAAGCCGTATAAGGGATCTCGGGGAAGTTCCTTTTATTACCATAGCATGTACTCGTATCCACCAATCATATTCCTTCCTTCCTTCTTTATCTCGTTATGGCTCAAATCATCTCTTTATCCTTAATTCGAACTCTTTTATTGTTCCTTTGCTTAGATCTCGCCTTTCAACTTTCCAGTCACACATTATGTTGCAATCTTACATCTTACACTTGCATTTTTCGCATCCGCTCCCCCCCCCCCTTTTAGGGGTGTGCTTATATCATTACCCGATTATATTTGCCTTATATCCGCATTTCCCATTCCAAGTAAACTGTACTGTCCCGACGTTCGATTCCCCGACCTTCCATCTACTCACTTTCTTCCCTTTTTCCACATGTCATTGCATTTGAACTGTCCAAACTTGACTTGTAATAACCACAACATCAGCTTGCCTTATAATATTTGTGCGATCTATACACTGTTGCTCACTTGAGCTTCATTACTCGGCCCGGTTAATGCCTTCCCTATACCGCCACGTTGGTTGCCGGAATATACGTATCTGCTAATAAAACCAGGTATGAGACATTACACACCTACGCAGACATGTAGTCGCTATCGTCTCACTTACAAAATATTTCTAACACTATTTGAACTCACCCCAATTCCAAAATCGTGATACATCTTC
Organism: Lycium ferocissimum; assembly: GCF_029784015.1. Taxonomy (NCBI): domain Eukaryota; kingdom Viridiplantae; phylum Streptophyta; class Magnoliopsida; order Solanales; family Solanaceae; genus Lycium; species Lycium ferocissimum. The sequence continues at coordinate 71,663 of NW_026725484.1, forward strand.
TTTCTCTTTACCGATCTAATCTGCCTCGTTTTACGTAACCACTTAAGGTCCCGACCCACTCCGCTCATTCTAACTTCCTTTGGATTATTCTAGCTTCTCATTTGCCTCTTTCGTCTGAATTTGTGAGATTTTCAGAAAACTTCCTAGGGGGTCACCCATCCCAAAATTTCTCTCACTCAAAGACGCTTAACCTCCTAATTCGATGAAATACGGTGCTTTAATATTAGTCTGATGGCGTTCACGTCACCGCATGACCTTCAGCACACAACCTGGAATAATTTGAAGTCTTAACAGTTCTCAAAACGTTCTCACGACACAATTACCGTTTTACCCTTCTCGATCCCCCGCGTTCACCTTTCACTTACAAATACGATTACCTTCCGTCCTCGACTTCCAGATTCACTATAATGGTAAAAATACCTTAATCGCCTTAATTTATGAATACTCGATTATCGGTCCTTAAATTTCTGCTTACGGCTATTAAATATCAACCATACAAAGAATATACATACATAACAACATACATCTCAATAAGGATTCATATACCCGTAGCCGCATCCGGCGACGCTCCTTGCTCCCCGTCTATCGGCCAACGCATATAGGCGGTTCGAAGGACCGCTGAAATCGGGAGGCCCGCCACGGCCTCTACCACGGCCTGGTGGTGCCGGCATACCCTGCCCCGTAGGGCGCATAGCCACCGAAGAGGACGAACCAGCAACCGACCTGGTAGGCTGAGCTGCACCACCTGGGTTACCCAAAGACGGACACTCCCTCATGATATGGCCTTGACGGCCACAAAACAAGCACCCGTAGCGTAACGGCACTCCCCCGGGATGGCGCCGCCGGTGACCGAGGACACTAAGGCATAGATAGCCTCGCTCGGCTCAAACCCTCGCTCGACCGCGAACCCGAAGCCCCGGAGCTTCCTGACCTGCATTCCCGAATACCCAAAGACTCTTTCGCCCCCGCCCGCAACCGTGGGGGTGTGCTATGTGCCGGCCGGGGAGGATATCCGTTTGCCGCCGCCGAGGTCGTCCGCCTTCGAACTCCCCGAATACCCAAAGGGATCTAGCCCTCTTAGGCCGGCCCCTATCATCAACCCTATCAGCCGGGCGCCTCTCCGCGTCGGTACCCTCCATGCGGCACCGGGCGTGGGCTCCGTATACGGCAACATCCATACCGGCCGGGGCCGCCATCACCAAGCACCAGTGTCAACGAAGTACCGGTCCACCCCCCCACTATATCCGTTATAACCCGTACTTTTCACCTTTGGGAATCTCGGAATTTTCGAGACAAGTTAAGGACAATGAAATGCATCGATCTTGTTTGGTTCATAAGTTGGTTATGGAAAATTTAGATGTGGAAATATTGGAAAAGTCTAAGGGCAAAATTGGAATTTTGAAAATTAGTTTCGGGAATTACCAAGTATGGGCTAAGGAAATTGGGCTTGGAAATTGACAAAAAAAAAAAAAAATGGAAAATTTGGCCCAACCCAAGAAGGGTGGCCGGCCATGGCATGGAAAATTTAATTTAAATCCTTGCCATGTGACAAATTAATTTATAAGGGGCAAAGGTTCATTAATTTTCTAGAAATTTCAAGACATGAGAAAGAAGGAGAAAACAAGAAAAAAATTTCAAGAACAAGAGGAATGGGCATTCGCTGTACTTCTCCATTTTTGGCCTCCATCAAAATCTTGCCTCTAAAATTATTTTCTTGTGGTATTTATACCAATTCAAGGTCCCTCTACAACGTGGTGCAATTATTTCTCGAAGATAACCCATTGATTTCGTCGTTTGGATGAATTGGTGAAGTGAAGAAACTTCAAGAGGAAGGTAAGAATTCATCCCTTCTAATTATGTTATAAGGTTTGTTTTCATGCAAGATATGTAAATGAGAAGAAAATATAGAAATATGGAAGTTAGCATGCAAGTAAATGGCCGTGCATATGCATTAGTGTATACAGATTATGTTGAATTTTATGTTGTATTATAGTTGTGGCTATTGTGAAATTTGTAGTGGAAGTGAAAGATGGATTAAAATGTGATGGAAGTTGAAATATGAGGTGGCCGTGTGGTATGGTGTTGGTAGGATGGAAATGAATTAAGTTTGTTTAGTATGTTAATTGTGCTATTGTGATCCTTGCAATGTAAACGGGAAGTAAAGTGATGTAAGTTTGCATTGAAATGGAATGTGGAGGCTTATGTCGTTTTAGCATGATTTCATGTTATTATAATTAAGTTGTTAAGGTGTGAATTATGATGAGTGTTGATGAACGCGGAAGATGGAAATATGTTATGAATATGTATGTTAAAGATTAGAAGATTTGGATGAATTATGGCTTTGGTGGAAAGTTGTATATTTTGTATAGTTTACATATATATATTGTAAAATGATATGAAATGTTTCCGAATGGCATTGTAACGATTTTGATTAGTAATGAATGTGAGTTAGATGGTGTTGGTTTGAAAATGTGAAGTCGGAATGGAAGTTATTGTATTATGTCGGAAAGTGGGCTAGTTGTGTTATATTATGTTTTGTTATGATTGTTGATGTTGTTGTTGGGTTGTTGTTGATTGTTTTGAGCCGAGTTCAATTTCGGGTGTCGTATTTATAGGGGAGATGCCTGTCAAATTTGGGTAGGCAAATGCTAAACCAAAGTTGGAATTTTCAAGCCTCATGAATAGTAACTAGTAAAGGTGACCATTTGCAGATTTTTGACGAAATGTGATTGGAGTTTTGGCAAGCGTAAAGGACAAGAAAGGTATGTAAAGCTTTTTATTTCCTTTTCATGGCACGACTTAGGTGCTAGCTTCGGATTCGGCCCTTGGAGTCGCTCCTACCTCTCGGAATCTACATCTAAAATTGAGCCTTTTTTCATTCAACGGAATTGAACCCAATTAGGCCACAATTGACTAGATTGTTCTTAGGCATCTAAAACTTGTACAAGTCCAATCCGATCACTCTAAAACATTTACTAATGATATTATGAGGCTCAACTAGCGTGATTTAAGTACGCCACCCTCATTTGACCCGAGGTGGGCCCGCTATTCCCGAACCCACTTCCATTGTGCTAATGAATTGTCTTTGACAATATTTAAAGGAAACGTTTTGGTTGCTCTCTAATTCCTAAATGTTGGCTATTTGAAATATTCCATTAAGTCTTGTGACACGTTCTTGATATGTACCATGAATCGAAAGTTCGTTCGACATAATCCGCCGTGATGTCCGAAAGGTATGTACTATGACTCTCCGATTTCATTGATTTCGATTTGTTATTCGATATGCCTCATCGAGTCTCCGGAAATACATATGTCATTTTATTGCATTTAGTTTCTCACTACTCCACTCGTGGATGCCTCAATGCTTCCTTCACCGAGCCCGGGGGCGCGATTTGTTATCAAGCGCTTTCCACCGCATTGTTCGCCGTGCCTCGGTGTGAGGGGGCAGTATGACATGTACATGGGTCCGAAGTATGACGTGCTATGTACATATATCGATATCTCGATGATGTGATGTGATATGGCCATTTGGTATGTTATGATGTGTTCGGAGATATTCCCTCACTCGGGAAGTATGATGTGTTTCTGCGCCGGAGACGGGGGGCGCCTATGCTCGTTCACCGAGTCCCATTGTCACCCCCCCGAACCGATGGGGGGTGTGATGGCACCCGACCCTTACTAGTGGCCGAGCGAACCCGTACTCTCATAATACTGAAGGCACGGGGCTCACAAAGCATAACATAAGCACAGGGTGAAAATTTTTTTTTTTTTTCGGGAAAACATACATGCCTTTCAACTTTTCAAATCAAACAAAATCCGTAACCATAACTAATTCAGAAACACACAAAATTCAACACAATGCATACCGATACACTGGCTTACATAGCCGTTACAAACGGACATCTCGTACACACGACACCCCTCGCAAAGTCTCTAACATAACTTCGGACACCATACAAACACACTCGTCCCGGGCAAAGACTCGAGGAAGTGGAGTTTCGCTAATCCAGCCGGAACATCTTCGCTAACATCATCTCATCATATCGTCCGTGGGGCATACAGATGAAACGAGCCCCCGAAGAAATGGGGCCGCACGGAATTTGTAACGTAGTATGCAAAGCGTAAAAGAAAACGAAATAAAGTGCACCAAACGCGAGAATAATAGTCCCAATATCAACGCACTTACATTCGACGTCATACATATATATATGCATTCACACATATACCGCGGTGTGAACTCGCTGCTAATGTCACCAATATATAAATGTACCGCGCGCAGAGCTCAATGTTAATAACACAAATATCCATACAAATACACATACACGCATACCGCGAATCCAAGATGTCGATAAGTCATGTCACAACACGGTCAAGTATCCAATGGGACAATATCACGCACACACATGCTCGCGGCAAGCAAGTATCCAGTTTAGGGTCACCCCGCACATTAAGTATCCAAGCTGACAATATCACACATACACACGCCGCGCTAAGTATCCAACGTCACACGTACTCAATGTCAAGTATCCAGCCGGACAACACACACATACACATGTCATGCTAAGTATCCAATAAGTCATGGCACAGCGCCTTCAAGGGTCAAGTATCCAGCCGGACAATATCACACATACCGGCCCGGACTCCTACAAAAGAGGTAATAACAATACACACGAAAGGTAATCGCAAGTAGTTGTACAAATATAATTTCTTTTATTACAAACTCAACAAAACAACCAAAGCACACCATTTCTTCAAAACCAAGACAATAGTTAAATTAGGTTCTTTTTCAACATTATTCGAAAACATATTAATAGCAAACAAACAATTTAATTACCTTCCAAAATCCGATGACCAAATATATTTGTTATCATTAGTAAATACAGAAACAAGTTTCAGGTTTATTCGGAATTAGTATACAATAGTTACAATCTTTTGAAATCGTTTTTATGTGTCAAAATGTATTATCAAACGTAGTAAAGTAGTTAAAACAATTATTTATAGCACCTGAAAGAGAGTTAAAAAAAGTTTCCTTTTCAAAATCACACAAGTATACCAAATTAGTAGCGACATGGGGAGATCTCTGGATGCGTGGCCCCACTTCAGCCGAGCTTGACATGGCTGACATAATTTACAAACAATAGGCTCCCCGCCATCCACAAGTTTTTGGGGGATCCGAAATTTTCCCA